>NC_060141.1:802406576-802451679 GCF_021461385.2 Schistocerca piceifrons | reverse complement strand
GTTGCAGAGTGCACTGCTACAGTCAACAAGGCTGTAAAAAACAAATTGATAAAGTATATGACAAACAATTACAAACAAGCAAATAAGTTCTTTGTTGTAATGTAAGACCTATACAATTTGAATAATATATATTAATTTATGGTAGTGTAAGTAAGAAATTCAATGAAATTCTAACTTACTGAATAGCTAGTAATTTTTTATATATATATATATATATATATATATATATATATATATACTATATATATATATATATATATAGTAGAGGGAAACATTCCACATGGGAAAAATATATCTAAAAAGAAAGATGATGAAACTTACCAAACAAAAGCGCTGGCAGGTCGACAGACACACAAACAAACACAAACATACACACAAAATTCTAGCTTTCGCAACCAATGGTTGCCTCGTCAGGAAAGAGGGAAGGAGAAGGAAAGACAAAAGGATATGGGTTTTAAGGGAGAGGGTAAGGAGTCATTCCAATCCCGGGAGCGGAAAGACTTACCTTAGGGGGAAAAAAGGACAGGTATACACTTGCGCGCGCACACACACACATATCCATCCACACATACACAGACACAAGCAGACATTTGTAAAGGCCCTTTACAAATGTCTGCTTGTGTCTGTGTATGTGTGGATGGATATGTGTGTGTGTGTGTGTGTGTGTGTGTGTGTGTGTGTGTGTGTGTGTGTGTGTGTGTGTGTGTGCGCGCGCGAGAGTGTATACCTGTCCTTTTTTCCCCCTAAGGTAAGTCTTTCCGCTCCCGGGATTGGAATGACTCCTTACCCTCTCCCTTAAAACCCATATCCTTTTGTCTTTCCTTCTCCTTCCCTCTTTCCTGACGAGGCAACCATTGGTTGCGAAAGCTAGAATTTTGTGTGTATGTTTGTGTGTCTGTCGACCTGCCAGCGCTTTTGTTTGGTATATATATATATATATATATATATATATATATATATATATATATAGTTGCACATTCTGTTTCCAAAAATAATGTAATGCTTAAATAATTTATGAAGTTAAGACTAATGTACCTAGGTCTATGCAACAAATTTCAAAAAGCAATTAATTACTTATCACTTACAACAAATGAATTAAATGTCTAGTATTCCACAGGAAGAACAACAAGATTGTGTTAGTGTTTTGTTTAGTAATTTAATAAAGTTCAGGAATAGCTACCATTTCCATAAATGAATACCTGCAGAATTATGTAAATAAGTTTGCACATGTTTGTAATCTGTTTTCTGTGAGGATGAGAATCAATTCAATTTGTATCGTGTTAAGTGTAAATTTTGTTTTGCTAATATAGAGCAGTCTGTCTATTTTCCATATCTTGAAACTGCATATTATTACAACCACAAACTCTGAAAATAGTGTTTGGGAGATAGACATGCAGTCTCAACCACTGGAGGCTTGAGAGAAATTGGAGTGTGCATTCAAAATCTGGGTGACAGAGTGCGTGTTTAAGTTGTAAAACTTGTCATATATATGTAACAATGTGCCACATTTAAACCTTCCACCTTCCATCTTCCACCTTCACACTCCATCTACACCAATACCTGCACCCTATGAATCACCATGAGGTACACTGCATGAATATTAATTTGTTTGTTCAGTAATTGTTTCATATAAACAGATAAAGAACTGTATAAAATTTTCACACGTTTTTGAAATGAGGGATGATGACCAGTTTCTTGTGCCTAGCTACTTACGGTTTCTAAAATTGACAATATTATGAAGAGAACAGATGCAAAAATCATAATTTTTCATGGTAAGCTGGAACATGCTGTGAGTGTACAAGAAGAAGATTTGGACAGCTGGCTATCAAAGATATAATGAGACAAGCCCCAGAAAGTTGTTAATGAAGACAAAGCTTGTAAAATCTCTCAGAAATGTATCTAAAATACATGAAATACCTTTCAGCACACTTTCAATGAAGTTCAATAATACAAATCCTTTGAAAATAGGTGGACAAACTGTCTTGATGGTAAAAATCAGTAGCTTATTTAAGTGAGTAGAATGATGTCAGCTAATTATCAATGGTGAAGTTAAGGGTATTGTGAAGAAGTCCTTCTTGAACCACAGTGGTACATTAGAGAAGAGGTCTGAAGACTAAAGCCCTCAATACCAGTGCATGAAAAATCTGCTCTCAAGTAACAAAGCTCTTTCTGAACATTACAGTAAAGGTGTAAAGATGAAGTAAACAGAGAAGTTATAGCAGACTATTTCAAATATTTAGAGGAAACTGTGAGACATGTTCTGCTGAGTCCCATAGCCAAGTTCACCAATGATGATGGTGCTGTCAGTGTGTTGGTCAAGAGCACATGTCAATATACACACACCAGAATCACACATTCATCCAAAACGAGCAAGCCTACAATGAAGGTGAAAGAAGCTAATTTCCAATGAGTAAGAATGATATTTAAAACTCTTTAAGGCACTGACCCCTGTAAAGTAATGTGTGGTATTAAATAATGAGCGTTGAGATTTGCTTTGAGAAACATTATGTTGTCTTAATAAAGTATTAGTAAGTTCAGCAGCTGAATATTAATAAAGCATGTTGATAATAAATAAAATAGTAGTTGGCACTACCAAATATTAAGCTGAACTAATATAAATGTATTGTTCTTAGTAAATTGCTGTTAGTTGTGTTTAATGTGTTCTAGTTCACCTCCCTACATGTTTTAAAGGCTATTGTTGTTGAAAATATTCAGTGTTCTGAATCATCCCAGATCCTGTTGAAATTCTGAACACAGGCCAGATTAAAATTTAAAAAAGAGTTCTGGTACAGAATTTTCATCTAGCAAAACACTGATGCAAGAAGAGCTGAAGATGCTATATTTGAGATTTAAACATTGTACTGAAGTATTTAGACATTAATTTCCACTGAAAACTTAATTTTCTGCTCTAATTCAACCCAAGTTGTGGAGCTTCTATACAGATAATTCACATTTTACATGTACAAAATAGCTACATAAACATTTTTACTTTGCTATCTAAGCATTTATTATATAAACCAAACCACCTTTCACAAATTTCAACCTAGTTATTTTATAAACAAATATCTAGTTCCCAAGTCCCAAAATATCTTTGACAGTTTATAAATACACCTTCCTTAAAAAAGAATCTTCAGACTACCATCAGCAGTAACACTTGCAACATCTATGTATTGAGTCTCCAGTAATTTTGTCAGTGTATGTTATTTTACAGTAACATTGGTACCTAGAGCGTACCCAATTAAGACATCGATTCAAGTTTGTGTTCTAGGCAGAAAATGACATAAAATTCTGTCTGCTACCATTTTTGGCACAACTGAATATTCCTGTGCCATTTGTCTGCCCAACAAAATGTCTTAGTGAATTACCTGTGTGAATATAGACGTTGTTTATTTACCTACAATTGGTGTATGCATTTTGAGAATCAGTGCAACACTAAATGCCTATGGGGACTTTAATAATTAACTGTGTTCAGCTTCCTGTTTCTATAGAAACTACATTATGAGGTGACTCATAATTTACTGTCACTGAATGGGTGGTCCAGCCTGGTTCTTTTGATGTACAAATACACTGAAGAGCCAAAGAAACTGCTACACCTGCCTAATATTGTGTAGGACTCCTCATGAGCATGCAGAAGTGTCACAACACAATGTAGCATGGACTCAGATAATGTCTGAAGTAGTATTGGAAGGAATTGACACCATGAATCCTTAAGGGCTCTCCATAAATATGTAAGAGTATGAGGGGTTGGACATCTCTTCTGAACAGCATGTTGCAAGGCATCCCAGATATGCTCAATAATATTCTAATCTCTGGAGTGTGGTGGCCATTGGTGGAAGTGTTTAAACTCGACAGAGCATTCCTGGAGCCACTTTAGTAATTCTGGATGTGTGGGGTGTCACATTGTCCTGCTCGAATTGCCCAAGTCCATCAGAATGCACAGTGGATATGAGTAGATGTAGGTAATCAGACAGGATTCTTACATAAATGTCACTTGTCAGAATCATATTTAGATGTATCGGGGGTCCTGTATCACTCCAACTTCAAATTCCCCACATCATTATAGAGCTTCCACCAGCTTCAACAGTCTCCTGCTGACATACAGTGTCCATAGATTCATCAGGTTGTCTCCATACTTGTAAATGTCCAGCCGTTTGATTCAATTTGAAATGAGATGTGTTCGACCAGGCAAGATATTTCCAGTCATCAACAGTCCAATGTCAGTGTTTACAAGCCCAGAAAATGTGTAAAGCTTTGTGTCATGCAGTCATCAAGGGTACACGAATAGGCATCCAGCTCCGAAAGCTGGTATCGATGATGTTTCATTGAATGGTTCACATGGTGAAACTTGTTGACAGCCCAGCATTGAAATCTGCAGCAATTTGAAGAAGGGGTGCACTTCAGTCATCATCAGTCCCATTCTTGCAGGATCTTCTTCTGGCTACAGCAATATCAGACAATTAATGTTTTAATGAATTTCTGATATTCTCAGTATACTCATGAAATGGCCGTATTGGAAAATCCCCCACTCCATAGCTACCTCAGAGATGATGTGTCCCATCTCTCATGTGCCAACTGTAGCACCATGTTCAAACTCACTTAAATGTCAGTAATCTGCCATAGTACCAGCAGTTGCTAACAACTGTGCAGACACTTGTTGTCTTATATAGGCATTGCTGACCTTAGTCCTGTACCCTCCTGTTTATCTCTGTATTTGAATACACAGGCCTATACCAGTTTCTATGGCACTTCACTTCAGCATAGAAGCATTAGGTGACTAGTCATGATCCAAACAGTCAATTTAAAGTTAATGAAAGTGTGACCAACCAAGACTATAAGACAGTTATGTTGCATCAATTACTGAATAACATTAAGAACTGCAAGGATTTCAGTGTGGAGACTATTTACTTATGCCTTACCGAGAAGAATAAGGAGATGAAGCAGAAGCCAGGTTGGTAATCTTTCCAGTGCCATTTTGACTACATCATTTAAATCTGATTTGGGGAGTCCCCTTCTGCTCAGTTTTCTTTATGTATTGGCATACGTCTAATGTGCTAACCTGCAAGTTAAATTTTTGTGGTTCATACATTACGAAAATTAGTGTTTGTAAAGTGTGTTAGGTGATTTAATTCTAGTTTTCAGCAGTTAATTGTGTTGCAGTGTTTGGTAAGTGTAAATATTGCCTGTAGGGTAATCAGGCTGAGAGTGGTATGTATATATTGTGGTTTGGAATTTCAGCGGACAAATCTACTGGGCAATTTTTCTTACATGGGTGTAAAGCTATTGGGTAAAAGTGTAGGAAATGATGACCCATGGTTTTGATGAAATTCAACCAGAACCTCTGTATCATCTGCTCAAAAAATCTTAGAGGTGGTGTTCTAGGTGTCAACTTCAATTGCTGTTACAACAAATTTATTGAGGTAACCCCGAAAAATGTATGATTAATGCCAGTATAAAAGCCATTAATGAATTTTACATGGTACCGGTATGGAATCCAAAGTAAATATCATGTTACAAAGGCGGCAACAAACAATTGGGTCCCAAACGAAACATAGTGGAGGATATTATCAAATATGTTACAGTGCTAATGAAATATCAAGATCTAGTAGCCAATCGTAATTTAGTAATAGAGGGAAAGAAGAAAAAGGGAACAGTGAACACCAGATCTCATTACCTGAGTCTCATATATAAACATTGGTGATAAAATGCAGTTTGCCAGAAAAGTAAATTAAGAGAAGAAACTGACATGTAAACTGTACTCAAAGCCCAACTGTGCTCAAAGTTGTTTGCATATAGTAAAAATGTGCAGTCATGACTAATGCCTGATACTGGACATGTTCTGTTGTAATCTGTCTGTAAACAAACCTCCTTGAAACACAAATATAAAAAAAAAAAATTCTTCATCACCTTGATTCCGAGAGTTCCAGAACCTGTACAGAAAATTGGCATAGAGATTAACATAAACACATTTCTGCCCTTTTTATTGCTCATGAAAACCACACATTGCATTTTGTACCCCCATACAGTGAGACTTCAGAGGTAGTGGCCCAGACTGCTGTACACACTGGTACCTCAAATACCCAGTAGCATGTCCTCTTGCATTGATGCATGCCCCTATTCTTCGTGGCATACTATCCACAAGTTTATCAACGCACTATTGGTCCAGATTGTCCCACTCCTCAATACCAATAAACCACTAATCATTTGATGTCATTATCCTGAAGGAAGTCATTCAAAAGATGTGCACAATGGGGGCGGGAATTGTCGTCCATAAGATGAATGCCTCGATAATATGCTGTCAATATGGTTGCACTATCGGTCAGAGGATGGCATTCACGTATTGTACAGCCATTACACCACCTTCCATGACCACCTGCAACATATGTCGGCCCCACATAATGCCACCTCATAACAACAGGAAACCTCCACCTTGCTGCACTTGCTGGACAGTGTATCTAAGGCATTCAGCCTGACTGGGTTGCCTCCAAACATATCTCCGATGATCGGTTGAATGCATATGCGACATGAAGAGAACATAATGCCAGTCCTGAGCGGTCCATTCGGCATGCTGCTTGGCCCATCTGTACTGCGCTGCATTGTGTCATGTTTCCATAGATTGACCTTGCCATGGAAGTCGTGAGAAGTTTTTTAGTTTTTTTTTTTTTTTTTTTTTTAGGGCACAAAACTGCTGTGGTCATTAGCACGTCGTCCGTGACTTAGGAAACAGTAAAAAACGACAGTGGAAACCAGCAGCAATGGGAACAAAAGTAATAAAATTGGAGAAACTAAAAGCAGAAGGAAGGCTTAAAAATCCACTACAGAAAGGGGTTGGTTGTCCCCAAAAAAAGCTTCAAATGACTGACGTCATTTCACTGGCACTAATAAACTCGAGAACGCGATCGGCCGAGTGCGTGTCATCTGCTAAAATTGACGATATATCAGGCGAAAGCTGTAGACGGGCGTGTAACGGATTAAAAGAGGGGCACTCAATTAAAAGGTGTCTTACCGTCCAGAGCTGAGAGCAGTGGGGACAGAGTGGGGGAGGATCGCCACTTAAAAGATGTCGATGGCTAAAAAGACAGTGCCCTATCCGGAGTCTGGTTAAAATTACCTCCTCCCGACGACACGTTCGGGAGGAAGAGGTCCAAGCACAAGGAAGAGCTTTCACGTCCCGCAATTTATTTTGGGGAAGTGTCGACCAATGTGCGTGCCATAAATGAACAACACGACAACATAAAACGCTCTGTAGATATCTAAGGGAATCGATTGGATAGCTGGTCGAAGAAGAGAGACTGCAGCCTTGGCTGCAATATCGGCCGCCTCATTTCCACAGATACCAACGTGTCCCGGGAGCCAGAGGAACGCCACCGAGATGCTCCCCAGGTGGAGCAAGCGCAGACAGTCCTGAATCCGGTGGACCAGAGGGTGTACAGCGTAAAATCTTAGAGACTGAGGAGAGAGCTGAGAGAATCTGAGCAGATTACGTACTGTATCCACTGATGGCGGCGGATGTAGTGGACAGCCTGGAGAACAGCGTAAAGCTCTGCAGTATAAACCGAACACTGGTCGGGAAGCCGAAATTGATTTCGGGTGTCTCCAACAATATAGGCACTCCCTACTCCTAACGATGTTTTCGAGCCATCCGTGTAAATAAATGTGGCGTCCGTCATTTGTGCACATAGAGCAGCAAATGCCCGACGATAAACAAGTGAAGGGCTACCATCCTTGGGAAATCGACAAAGATCATGGAGCAGGCAGATCCGGGGACGGAGCCAAGGTGGTGCTGTACCCCAAGTTGTCAAGAAGGTTTTAGGAAAGCGGAAGGAAAGAGAATGGAGCAGTTGACGGAAGCGGACTCCCGGTGGTTGTAGGGAGGAGGGGCGGCCTTCATACCCTACATCAAAGGAGGCGTCGAAAATAATGTCATGGGCTGGATTAGCAGGCATGGAAGACAGATGGCTAGCATAACGACTCAGAAGGACTGCTCGCCGATTGGACAGCGGAGGTTCAGCAGTCTCAGCATAAAGGCTTTCCACAGGGCTGGTGTAAAAAGCTCCAGACACTAAACGTAATCCACGGTGGTGGATAGAGTCAAGACGCCGAAGAATAGACGGCCGAGCAGAGGAGTAGACTATGCTTCCATAGTCCAATTTCAAGCACACTAAGGCACGATAGAGGCGGAGAAGGACCACTCACTCCGTTCCCCAGGAGGTACCATTCAGGACACGGAGGGTGTTGAGGGATCGCAGACAGCGAGCCGAAAGATAGGAAACGTGGGAGGACCAGCACAGTTTTCTGTCAAACATAAGACCCAAGAATTTAGTGACCTCTGAAAACGGAAGGTTGACAGGTCCTAGATGTAAGGAGGGTGGAAGAAACTCCTTACGTCGCCAAAAATTAACACAAACGGTCTTACTGGGAGAAAAACGGAAGCCGGTTTCGATGCTCCAAGAGTGGAGGCAATCGAGACATCATTGAAGACGTCATTCAAGAAGGCTGGTGCGTTGAGAGCTGTAGTAGATCACAAAATCGTCCACAAAGAGGGAGCCCGAGACATCAGGAAGGAGACAATCCATAATTGGATTAATGGCGATGGCAAACAGTACAACACTCAGCACGGAGCCCTGGGGTACCCCGTTTTCTTGGGAGAAAGTACGGGAGAGAGTAGTGTTCACCCGCACCCTAAATGTGCGCTCTGCCATAAATTCGCGAAGAAAAAGGGGCAGCTGACCTCGAAAACCCCAAGAGAACAGTGTGCGGAGGTTGCCTGTCCTCCAACAGGTATCGTATGCTCACTCCAGATCAAAAAATATTGCTACCGTTTGGCGTTTCCAGAGAAAATTTTTCATGATATAAGTGGAGAGAGCAACAAGATGGTCAACTGCAGAACGATGCTTTCGGAATCCGCATTGGGCAAGTGTTAAAAGACTGCGAGATTCCAGCCACCAAGCTAAACGGTAACTCACCATATGCTCCAAAACCTTACAGACACTACTCGTGAGAGAAATGGGGCGATAGCTAGAGGGGAGATGTTTGTCATTTCCAGGTTTCGGAACGGGAACGATGATAGCATCCCGCCATCATCTGGGGAAAGTACTGTTGGTCCAAATTTGATTATAAAGGCGAAGGAGGTAACACAGACTATGCGTTGATAAATGCAGCAACATTTGGATGTGCATACCATCCGGTCCTGGGGCGGAGGAGCGAGAAGAAGAGAGTGCATGTTGGAGTTCCCGCATGGAGAAAACAGTATTGTAGCTTTTGCGATTTTGAGAGGAGAAAGCAAGATGTCGCACTTCCACTGCACGTTTCTTCGGGAGAAACGCTGGCGGGTAATTTGAAGAGCTCGAAATCTCAGCAAAGTGCTGACCCAATGAGTTAGAAATTGCGACGGGGTCCACTAATGTATCATGTGCGACAGTGAGCCCAGAGACCGGGGAGAAACTAGGCGCGCCTGAGAACCGTCAGAGCCGACTCCAAACTTCCGAGGAGGGAGTGAAGGTGTTAAATGAGCTAATAAAGAATTTCCAGCTTGCCTTCTTGCTATCACGGATGACGCGACGGCATCACGCATGGAACTGCTTATAGCGGATACAGTTGGCCAAAGTAGGATGGTGGTGGAAAATGTGAAGACCACGTCGCCGCTCACGTATTGCGTCACGGCATGCCTCGTTCCACCAAGGAACTGGAGGGTGCCGGGGCAATTCAGAGGTGCATGGTATTGAACGTTCCGCAGCTGTAAGAATAACGTTGGTAATATGTGTGACCTCATCGTCGACGCTGGGAAAGCGACGTTCATCGAATGTCGCTAGAGACGAAAAAAGTGTCCAATCGGCTTGGGCAAACTTCCAGCATAGTGGGCGCATATATGGCAGTTGAGGCTGCAGTCTAAGGGCGAACAATTCAAATCGCCGAGCTTGCGGAACAGTACCGACCGCAAGGTCTAAATGAGATAAATTTGTCGTGCAAGCAGACAAAAAAGTGGGGACCCCAGTGTTGAGGCAAACTAGATCCGCTTGGTGGGAGACGTCTAGCAATAGTGAGCCACGTGGACAAGGATGTGGAGATCCCCAAAGAGGGTGGTGGGCATTGAAGTCCCCAACCAGCAAATGGGGGGGGGGGGGGGGGGGGGGGTGGAAGCTGACCAAGAAGATGAAGGAGATCAGCTCGTGCCATTGGTGTGGACGATGGAATGTATACCGTACAAAGAGAGAACGTGTATCCGGAAAGGGAAAGACGGACGGCAACAGCTTGGAAGGAAGTGTTTAAATGGATTGGGTGATAATGGAGAGTTTCATGGAGAAGAATCATGAGTCCTCCATGTGCTGGAGTGCCTTCAACAGAGGGGAGATCATATCGGACGGACTGAAAATGAGGGAGAACAAAGCGGTCATGGGGACGCAGCTTTGTTTCCTGCAGACAGAAGATTACCGGCGAGTAGGATCGCGAGAGGATCGACAATTCATCCCAATTGGCTTGAATACCGTGGATATTCCAGTGGATAATGGACATAGGGTGAACAGAAAATGGAGGAATGTGACCAAGGTCGCTGTCAACTCATCGACTGCTCAGAGCTTGCGACCGACAGCATGGAATGGCATTCAGCCGAAAGCAGAAGATCCTGATCCATAGGTTGGTCAGGAGCAGCACCTGCCACCAGCGATCAGCCGGTTGATCAGCCGCCAGCAGTGCGCCTCGGCGACACAGAAGACGGCTGAGGGCAATTTCCGCCAGGTGGTGCTGTAGATGGGACACGCCTTGGCGGAGAAGGAGAGGAACTGGGTTTCTTTGTAGCCTTCTTGGAAGTATGATGTTTAGATGAAGGAGGAACCGATGGTTGCGGTACGTAAAAACTCTTCACGAGTATGCTCTTTTTTCGAAGTCTTGGTGTCTGACTTTTGGGCTCGAGGTTTAGCAGAACCCGACAAAGGGTGAGTCAGATAGTGGGCAGGGGTGAGGTTGAATGGGCGATCTTTGCGCTGGCTGATCTGACGACCGTGGTACTAAAGGTGAGGTCCCAAGTCTGCATGGCCGCCTCCTTTGTTGGCTGAGGAGAAGCAAGGACAGTGCTGAATTTTCCTGTCTGAGGCACGGTGGGCTGTCGACTGGCGAATAATTTTCGAGTAGCAAAGGTCGACACCTTTTCCTTCACTCTAACTTCGTGGATGAACTTTTAGTCCTTAAAAAAGGGGCAATCTCGAGAGGAAGCAGCGTGGTCACCCATACAGTTGATGCAGCGAGGGGATGGAGGTGGACAACCACCCTCATGGGCATCCTTGCCACACGTAACACATTTGGCCGCATTGGAACAGGACTGACTGGTGTGATTGAACTGCTGACACTGATAGCAATGCGTAGGGTTTGGGACATAAGGGCGAACGGAAATTATCTCATAGCCCACTTTGATTTTCGATGGGAGTTGAACTTTGTCAAATGTCAAGAAGACAGTGCGGGTTGGAATGATGTTCGTGTCAACCCTTTTCATAACCCTATGAACAGCCGTTACGCCCTGGTCAGACAGGTAGTGCTGAATTTCTTCGTCAGACAATCCATCGAGGGAGCCTGTATAAACGACTCCACGCGAGGAATTTAAAGTACGGTGCAGTTCCACCCGGACAGGGAAGGTGTGTAGTAGTGAGGTACGCAGCAATTTTTGTGCCTGGAGGGCACTGTGTGTTTCTAACAACAGGGTGCCATTCCGTAATCTGGAACAAGACTTTACAGGACCTGCAATTGCATCGACACCTTTCTGAATAATGAAAGGGTTGACTGTGGAGAAGTCATGACCTTCGTCAGACCGAGAAACAACAAGGAACTGTGGCAACGATGGAAGAACTGTCTGTGGCTGAGACTCAGTGAACTTACGCTTGTGAGCAGACATAGTGGAAGGTGAGGAAACCATTGCGGAAGAATCCCCCATGATTACCGGCGTCTCCGATGGCGCGCTCCTCCCTTGTGGGGGCCCTCTCTGAGGGCACTCCCGCCTTAGGTGATTGTTCACACCTCAGGTCACACCTCCCGACAAATGGACGGAGGGACCAATCGGCACTTTCGGAAGGTATCAGCTCGGGTAATCACCCCTCCCTGGGCCTGGCCGTTACCAGGGGGTGCGTACGTGTCCTACCTTTCTACCCGGGGCGGGGAATTACGCGTTACCTCGTCACCGGCTACGCATGGAAGTGCGTGGGTCGGCCTTCAGACACGCACAGAGAGGAAAAAAGAGAAAGGGAAAGGAAAGAAGAGGGGTCTCAAACGCCGCAGTGGAGAAAAGTTCAAAGAGAAGAGGGAAGGAAAAGAGAAGAACAGAGGAAGGACGAAGACTTGCAAGTATAGGCACAAACCATACTCCCAGAGAGGGAGAAAGGGAAGGAAAGAGCCAGTGGAGTGGAGGGGGGGGGGGGGGGGGGAGATGGGGGACAGGGAAGGAAAGAGCCAGTGGAGTGGAGGGGGGGGGGGGGGGGAGAATCCACAAAAGAGTTGTGGACCCCCTGGGGGGTCGGGAGAAGTTGCCCATCATGCAGCCTATTGCTCACAGTTTGAGTCATAACATGTGTGGCTGCATGACATGCATTATTCAACATGGTGGCATTTTTGTTAGGGTCCTCTGAGCCATAACCCATAGGTAGCAGTCATCCACTCCAGTAGTGGCCCTTGGGCGGCCTGAGTGACGCATGTCATTGACAGTTCCTGTCCATCTGTCACTCCACCATGTCCGAACAACATCACTTTAGTTCACTCCAAGACTCCTGGACACTTCCCTTGTTGAGAGCTTTTCCTGGCACAAAGTAAAAATGTGGACATGATCAAACAGCAGTATTAACCATCTAGGTATGGTTGAACTATCAGACAACATGAGCTGTGTACCTCCTTCCTGGGGGAATGTCTGGAACTGATTGGTTGTTGGACACCCTCCATCTAATAGGTGCTGCTCATGCATGGTTGTTAACATCTTTTGGTGGGTTTAGTGACATTTATGAACAGTCAAAGGCACTGTGTCTGTAATACAATACGCACAGTCAACACCTATCTTCAGGATTTCTGGAATTGGGGTGATGCAAAACTTTTTTTGATGTTGTGGAATGAAACTGCAGTGGAACAAGAAACAAAGCCTGCTACTATGTTTAAGTATTCAAAATGTGAAAACAGCACTAAAAAACAGTAACACTTGACAGCCAGTATATGCTGATAGTGCTGAAACAAATCAAAAGGAAGGCACCCTCGAGTCATATGCTTCTGTTACTGTTATCAAAACAAACAGTTTAATATGTGCTAACTACAGAACCCAAGGAAACATCCAAGACATAGAAGAAAAGAAATCTTTCGCTCACAGGTAGTAACCTAAGGTATTTACACACTGATAATTTTATTATTTCTGAGATACATTAAATTTATACTGTGTGAAATAGCATAAAGTCAGGGATAGCAATATCTGGAGTTCTATAAAATGTGACCAAGCTCTTTCAGAGAGACTTAAGTCAAAATGATGCAGTTGGTTGTTGGTTGGTTGTTTGGGGAAGGAGACCAGACAGCGTGGCCATCGGTCTCATCGGGTTAGGGAAGGATGGGGAAGGATGTCGGCCGTGCCCTTTCAGAGGAACCATCCCGGCATTTGCCTGAAATGATTTAGGGAAATCACGGAAAACCTAAATCAGGATGGCCGGATGCGGGATTGAACCGTTGTCCTCCCGAATGCGAGTCCAGGGTAATGATGCAGTAATAGCTACTGTGTGAACAAATAAATGATATTGAGGACATTTCAGACTATACTAGTATCATAAAAAATACAGTCACAGTACTTTCACCAATTAAACATGTGATAAACATGGTACTAAGTGCAGTAACCAAGAGCCATGAGAGACCACACTTCAACATCAGTATTTAGGTATTTAATAGACTACTTGTCTCCTCTGTGGAAACCTCTAATTTCAACAAATGCAGGATTGTTTTTAATTTTGGTACAGAGACAAATGAGGTTCTGTTTTTATCTCTATTGACTTGGGGTGCATATATACAGGCTAGGTAAGAAAAATATTTTCTCTAGGCATGCAAAAAATACATAAAAATACATCAAATCTCAGACAGTACAGAGAGATCATAATACCTTGTTTCCACTAAAAGAATCAACCATGAACAGAGTGTATATGTGGACAATGGAAAAAATCCTTGATTTTTTCCTATTTTTTCCAAATATCCTAGTTAAAAAATATACTTTTTCCCAGGTAAAGACACACTTCTTCCATGCTAAGTGACAATAGGTTTTTCGTAAATTTTCCCTCTGAACTGTAAAACTTACCAACCCTTTGAATGGTTAAGGTTTCATACACTGATGTACAACTTCCTCGCATTTAGAGGATGAAGAAAGGGAGATAAGATTTGGAAAGACCTTTGATGTGCATCAACATATTTGCTGCATGTTTTTGTATAACAAAATTATAAATTGAAATTCCACCAAACACTGCATGTTACTTTCCAGAGCATTGAAATGAAGATTGCAATGCTCTTTTGTAAACCAATCCTATCTTATGTCACATGATCTCACCAGCCAACAACAGCAGATATTCAGGGCATAGGACATGTGTTGCAGTCAGCCAATAGCAAGATACTTCACACAAATGTTCCAGTCAATTTAAAATAATGACAAATGTCTGATCTTCTAGGCTCAAAATTCCTCTAAGTGGCCGGTCTTTAAAGTGTTATGTTTTAAAAACAAGTCAAATTCTCTGTGATTTAGGAAATTCATCCACATTCTCAAACATAATGTAATTCATCTTGCATAAAGAAAATTTACTTTGAAAGTAATGCTTTTCAAACCACCATTTGCAATACTTTCTGAAGACTGTTACAAATAGGTCCACTTTAGCAGCTGTCAGAGAGTGCCAGAAAACAGACATTATTGCACATCCACAGCTGTGGTAATGTAGGAATCCAGCATATTTGTATGTATAAAGCATTAAGAGATCATATCTTGTGCTATAAAAGAAACTGGATACCAGTGGATACTCCAAGAGCATCAGAATTTCGTAAACCATACTAAAATGCATAATTCAGCTTGAAGTGCGCATTGGTTTGTCAAAATTCACAATGAAGTAAGCCCCAACTGATACTAAGATTTTCAATGTGGGTTTTGGGATGTAAATTTTCTTGGAGTACCAGTACTGTACTACCTCATGTTTGCTTCTTTATTATGGCGTAATGCCATATGTGGAAGAAGGAGGAATGTTCACTTGACATTCAGTGAACAATTGGTACTAGCCAATACTGTGGAATGCCCTCAGTGGAAAAGATTAATAAAGCCAAATTATTTTAGCTAATTGACAAAACTTACTTCATTGTTCTGCAAAAATGTGGAAATAAAATAAAATCAGAAATCTGAAACTAATAACATATTTTTCCTTCCATAATTATGTGAATGTATTTTAATTCACATGATAGCTCCCATCCACACAAATCTGTTTTCGTTCCATTTGATGTGAGAACTGTAAATGAAGAGGAAACAGTGGGATCACTTAACATAAACACGGGTCATGTGGAGACTACACTCCTCCCCACTACACGTCAGACAACTCTGCACCTGTGCATATCTGGCAGATAGGGTGCACAAAAACAAAATGTTTCTCATTAATATCTGGTTGCTTGCTGCTACTGCCTATACAGCTAACAACCACACTTGAAGTGGCCAGAAGTGGGAGACGGTACTGCTCAAATGCGAGTCAACTGCCCATATGCATGAGCCCATAGGCAACTGCTCAAATGAACCTCATGTAAACAGTTATGACATCACACTTGAATACAGCAGTTTATTCTTATGAAGTATTGCATAGTCTTTGCCCCAAGGCCTTTCGCATATTTTTTGCCGTTTGCAGATGCTTGTGTGTGCGCAAGGAATTTTGTTGTTCTAAATGGTGCATTTCCTTTGCAACTAAAGTTTCCCCCCCTCATTTATGTTTTATTCCTGCCGTATTATTCTCCATTAGTACGATACAGTAATATTCTTTGCTAGAGTATAAGCTCTTACCAGTCTTAACTACAAAATTTTAACTGAAAACTAAAAAAATGATAAATTCCTGGTATTCCAAAAAAAATACCATGGTTTTTCACAGTTTTCTCCTGCATGAAAAAATTCCTGGGATTTTCCTGGATTTCCCATTTGTCCCAGATTGTATACACCCTGAAGAAATCTGGAGGAGAGACTATACATGAAAATATTAATAAAAAAGAAACCATAGAAAAAACTTTGCATTGTAGTTGGTTTAAGAGAAAACAAAACAAAACTTTTTTAGGCCGAGCACAGAAAAGGAAAATCCCAATGCAAAAACCATCAGAAAGGATCCATCAATCATGCAACAAAATGTTCAGTCCTTAAACTAGAAACATTTAAGAGTAGAAACACTATTGAGTGATTGGAATAGCCCAACAGTAATGTGTTTTATTGAACACTGGATTCATGAAAAGAAGACACCTCCGTGCCACCTACAATAGTACTCAATAGTATTATGCTTTTGTAGCTCAAATTATAAAAATTGTAGCAGGATGTATGTGAAAAAAGTGGCTTACAAATATGCTAATGAGCTGCTCAAATAAAATTCAGTATTGAAAACTATTTTAGATGTTCAGCAATCGAAATTTTAATTAAAAATATGGAGTAAATCTTCATCAATGTTTACTGTTCACCCGACATTGTTACCACATAATTTTTGGAAAAATGTTTTAAATAACGGTAACAGTTGCAATGAAAAATAAAGAATAATACTGAGTGGTGACTAACACCAATTACAATAAGGTGTTGAAAGAAACAGGAATTTTGCTTTATTCAAATCTCTTACAGTTTCTGTAACATATGTACAATGGTCTGCCACATAAAAAAGTTATTTCTTCATTTTCACTGTTTCATAAATCCTGAAGCGCATTTTTACTAGATCACTGCTTCTGTTCAGTGGCTCAATTCTTAAAACGAACTTTAAGCAAGAATGTGCAAGAAGTGCTGCTGTTGCTAAAGCGAGATGAAAAAGGATGACTTTATTGTATGATTAAAATATATTTTGATGTTATATGTAATTTGCATGTCCACATGCATGCACTCATGTGCAAGTAACATCCCACAGTCTGTAGAGATTTACTAGATGAATAAAATAAATGAACCATATTAGCATTAACGCAAACAGTACTTCTGCTATACATTGTAGCACTTCACTTCATGTGTCAGTGCTGCGCACTGCGACACCTCAATAGCTGCAGCAGAATCTGACACGTCAGCAGCGGCCGTCAGCTGCCCTGTGCCCTGCCGTCAACATCAGCAATAGCGGCCACCAGCTGTGCTCCCTGCTGTTCATCAACATCTGCCTGCCTATGCTTGGCCCTGGATTCCAGCCGACGAAGCAACGACACCAACATACCAGAGGCTGACAGGAGGAGGAGGAAAGCAGGGGGTAAGACACTACCTTGAGCCATCAACGTCACACCTGGAGTGGAACACACAGAGGAAGAACACGTGCACATGTTCCCCAGTCAAAAGATAGCAGCCATAGACAAAATATTGAGCGAAATAGAAGCAGAGTTAAAAGCTAAGCATTCTTCATCTGCTCTGTTAACCATCATTAGATACAAAGTGTTTCCCTTAACTTTCCAAATAATTAACCTTGAAGCTAAACTGTCCTGTCTAAATGATGAAAATAGGCAATTAAAACTTGACCTACAGAGAGCCTCAAATCCAGTCAAAGACTTACAAATCAACCTTTGCAAGAGAAGGCTGAGAAATTAGAGAACGAAACAGGGAACTGAGTGCAGCAAACCAAGACTTGCAACAACAAATTGGAGAATTAACTAATAAAGTCACACAAAAAGTGCAAACACAAGCACAGACACTGACATATACTGCCGCCTTAACAATAGAACCTAAAACCAAAGAGGCTCGAAGAATAGAACAGGCTAAAACAAAACAGGTCACAACCCTATATATCAAACTGACAGCAAATCAAGATAGCAAAGCTGTTTGACTGACAATCACCAACACCATAAATCCCAGGAAAGAGAATATACATATAAAATCAATCAAAACCACCCAGATTGCAGTTATAGTAGAAATGCAAATACAGTAGGATTGCTGAAAAATAATAGAAATGACTGAAGAACTGCACACCATTGCCTATGAAGGACCATGAAAATGCAAGCCACTCATGGCAGTATATCACATACCAGATAGACTTACTGACAAGGAGTTTTCTAGAAAGCCTCTACGAGCAGAATCTAAGCGGGGCACCATGAAAGAAGACTTCGACAGAGAAGTCAAAAGAAGGTTTTAAACAGGGCCTAAGGGAAGGGGTTTAAGTCACCAGATACTGGAGGTCAGCCCACACCTGTACAGAGTCCATACACGAAGACAAGGAGTTCACGTAGAAATTGAATCACTTTCTGTGAAAGACCATACAGTATTAAACCAGTATTGTAAGTGTTGTGACCTAGACATGTGACTAAATCCTGCAGTAAGGCCGACGTTACATGTGCCAAGTGTGGCTAAAAACACACAAATACAAATCACCGTCAATGTTATGTTATAGAGAAGCTGCCAAAGAGCAATTTCCTGTAGAAGACAAATGAATCTTCTGCCAGAGAATTACAATGATAGTGAACCCATCCCACCCTTATACACTCAAAGAAATTACAGTATAGATGCATTAATATGATAGAATATACAGGGTGTTACAAAAAGGTATGGCCAAACTTTCAGGAAACATTCCTCACACACAAATAAAGAAAAGATGTTATGTGGACACGTGTCCGGAAACGCTTAATTTCCATGTTAGAGCTCATTTTAGTTTCGTCCACCTACGCTCAGTGGAGCACGTTATCATGATTTCATATGGGATACTCTACCTGTACTGCTAGAACATGTGCCTGTACAAGTACGACACAACATGTGGTTCACGCATGATGGATCTCCTGCACGTTTCAGTCAAAGTGTTCATACACTTCTGAACAACAGATTCAATGACCGATGGATTGGTAGAGGCGGAGCAATTCCGTGGCCTCCATGCTCTCCTGACCTCAACCCTCTTGACTTTCATTTATGGGGGCATTTGAAAGCTCTTGTCTACGCAACCCCGGTACCAAATGTAGAGGCTCTTTGTGCTCGTATTGTGGACGGCTGTGAGACAGTACGCCATTCTCCAGGACTGCATCAGCACATCAGGGATTCCATGCGATGGAGGGTGGATGCATGTATCCTTGCTAACACAGGACATTTTGAACATTTCCTGTAACAAAGTGTTTGAAGTCACGCTGGTATGTTCTGTTGCTGCGTGTTGTTTCCATTCCATGATTAATGTGATTTGAAGAGAAATGAGCTCCAACATGGAAAGTAAGCATTTCCAGACACATGTCCGCATAACATATTTTCTTTCTTTGTGTGTGAGGAATGTTTCCTGAAAGTTTTGGCGTACCTTTTTGTAACACCCTGTCTAGGTGAAATGACAATCGGTGGCTCTATCCACTATGAGGTGGCAAAGCAAATAAAAAGACAATTACAGCACTGGATAAACTTCCAAATAACATTAACGAAGAGGATAGATGAGTTTGACCTTACATATACTGTGCACAAGAAAATGTACAAACAAAACTGACATACTCCTTCACAATTTCTCCCAACTGAATTACATCAGATTGCACATACACAAGTTGAACACAAACCAGAATAATCACCACATGGAAAACCCTACAACACACGTAAATGTGAACAGTACATCAAACCAGTCAAATGTGTCTCGAGAGGCACTCCTCACTCCGCGAAAAAGGCGCAAAGAACAGACAGGCACATAGAACCTGAATCAATACACATCGAAACAATCAGACCACAGACCAATACAAAACTCCAAACTACCGGACCCAGACTTATAAAAGTAGACAAATTAGATGAGGGCAAATCTGAGGGAGAGACATGTGACATTTGCAACGATGTCAACATGCATCGAGAAACAACCTCCATTCCAAACATCAACATTCCCCTTTGTCATATATCTCGTTACAGAGGTAGACTATTTCTTTTCTTGCCTTGTTGCCCAGACTCTTCAACAGTTCTGCTGGCAATTCATCTATTCCACATGCCTTCCTATTCTTCATCTCCTTCAGCACCTTTTCTGCTTCTACTTCCAAGATGATAAATCCCTTTCCATCTTCCGGCACATATCACTCCTCTTCAACCTTAATTTCTCTTTGCATTTCATCCCCCTTATACAGACATTCAATATATTCTTGCCATCTGTTCAAAACCTCCTGTGGTTCTATTTCCATGTTATTTCTCTTTCTTTTACATTTAAAACCCTCACTAGGCAGTCTATACATCATTTCATGCTTTCCCTCTCTCTCCATTTTCTCTATTTTGTCGCATTTCTGTTTCATCCATTTTTCTCTTGCTTCTTCAGTTTCTCTTCTTAATTCATTATTCAGTTTCCAGTACTTCTTTTTGCCTTCTTCAGTTTCTACACTTTTCCACTTTCTGTGCTCTTCCATCTTTTCAACATGTTTTCTGTTATCCATTCTTTCCTGGTGCTTTGGGATACTCTAATTCCTAGTACTTCTTTGGCAGAGTCCATGACTCCTTCCCTCATTTTTATCCACTTTTCATCAACACCACCTCTCTGCCATTTTTCCATAAATCTGTTCTCCAAATCTGATGCCTTTCCTACCTCTTTGAGTCTTTCTATGTTTAGTCTTTCCTTTGCTTTACCTCTCCAGACTTTTTTCAACTTCACTTTAATTTCTCCCATAATTAGGCTGTGGTCTGAATTTATATCTGCTCCTTGATAAGCTTTAGCATTCTTCAAACAGTTCCTAAACTTTTTTTGTATCAGGATGTAGTCCAGCTGATATCTTTCCATATTCAAATTTGATATCCATGTGTAAAGTCTCATTTGTGGTGTTCAAATAATGTGTTAGCCACTGCTAATGCATTTTCTTTACAGAAACTAATTAGTCATTCACCTCTCTTATTTCTTATTTCTAATTCCTTTCAACTACCACTGCATTCCAGTCTCCCATGATGATAATGCAGGCATTTCTATTTTCTTTCTCGGTGAGTTTTTTTATTTTCTCATAATATTCTTCCACTTCCTCATCTCTGTGCTGGCTGGTTGACATATATACCCGTATTAATACCAAATCTTTTGAACTACCCTTCAGTCATATCATCATCCATCTTCCATCAATATATTGTACCTTCATTACCTTATTTTTTAACTTTTGCCCTATCAATATTCCTACTCTGTTTTCACCACTCTTGACTTCCCCTGAGCAAAAGAGCTTATAATCTCTACTTTATATCTCCCCATTCTCTCCCCATCTCATTTCACACAAACCGAGGGCATCTAATCTGTTCCTTTTCATCTCCTGTTTTGCATTCTCTAGCTTTCCTGCTTGCAGAAGTGTCCTCACATTCCATGTTTCAATCCGTATCTTTCCTCCCTTCACTGTCCCTTTCTTTCTTTCAAATATGTCTACTCTCAATGTGTTCCCCTCCCAGAGATCCGAATGAGGGGAAGTTTTAACTCCGGAATCTTTCACATGGAGAGACATACCATGTACTGCTTGGGAATGTAATGTGGTAGTTTCCTGTTACTTTCCACATCGGCAGTAGGATGCCCAGCCTAAAGTCAGCTGCTCACCATGAGTCAGATGCTGTCTGTAGCTTCCCCACTAGGGTTCAGTCGCTACTTGTACTCTTTTGTACCCAAAGGGAAAAGGTGCCTCTTCTGCCAGCTCTGCCATACCGAAGCCCATCTTCTCCGCCTTCGCTGCCATTGAGGTCTTCACCGTATCCCTGGCAAGGAGCCCTCACGAGGTACTATCACCCGGGCCAGGTGAACCAAGGTTTTTTTAACGAGGTGTTACTCCTCCCCCTCCTCCTTTCTCAACCAGGCTTGGGACTGGCTATGGCGGAAGGATTGGTTTGTGGGAGAAGACAGAGGAAGAAGGAGATACAAGGTGATAGATAACAAAGGGAAGGGGAAATTATGCAGACCGGAAGAGGATGGCAGAAGACTGGACAGCCTGAACAACTACTATGTGAAAACCTGCCTTTAGGCATAACACTGATGATGATGATAAGCAAATTTGAAGTTTTTTAATGAAACCATCAATGCTTTTCTATGAGTGTTATGTATTGCACAGCTCATATAGAGGATGCCATACAGCCAACCAATGTGTTCTCTTCAAAGCCTACCACCATAATACCATAACAGAAGCCCAAACGGGGACTGACATACTGGGACGTGTTTTGGAAATATGAAATAGTGGTATGTAATCGAATGTATAAGCAGTGTAGGTTATGCAACAAGTTTTAACACCTTATACTATCACCTGACTATGTAATTCTTGTAGTTTTGCATAGATAATGGTAGGCACTAGTTGGAACCTAGATTTATTTCAATGAAGCCTGAAAGGAAAGGACAACTGATTTCTGTGCTGAATCATTCTCGAAGACTAAATGTTATTCAGTCAGTTCCCAAAATCACAAAGCCACATCAACAGCCACCAGCTCTAGTAAAATCAGCACATTCTGATTCTGTTAAGCAGCTAACATCAGCACCATACAGAGAACATTTGAAAAAATGCCAAGAGAATAAATGTGTGACGGAATCAAGAACAGAAGCAAAAGTTTTCTTCTTGAAAAAGAAAAGGACAACAACACAGGATATATAACCTTCCAGTTATTTTAAGTCTGTTACAACTTAAATAGATAACCAATTTCTTCTGGGTGGGCCACAAAGCCTCAACAAATTTGAACTAGGTCAGTGCTTCAGATGTACATCTCAAAAAGAAGGCAAGGAATGCATATTCCGCAGTGGATGTTACTCTGGAGACAAACAGAGAAACAGCACAGGTGCATGCAATGCTACCCTTAGAATCTCAAAGAATGGAAACTTCAAAAAACTTTTGTATGTCCTGTCTGCACCTTTCTTGCACAATAAATGTACGAAAAGTTAGACAGGCAATAAGCAGGAGAATTCGTTGTTCTGGGGTATACCTGTTCTTCTATTGGTTCATATTGTTTTCCAGAGTGTCTCATATTACAAGGCAATTTCTGTTTTGATCCAAACTGACTTGTGTGAGCTTTTTTAAAATTTAAATATATCAAATATCAAGCAGCATGAATTCAAACAAAAAAATTTCAAGTACAATGATTTCACATACATTCCCAGTTGACAGACAGTTATATCAAATGTTGTTGTACAGATGGAGTAATGTGAGATGAGGAAAACTTAACTTCAGGAATGAGGTTAGTACGAAGTCCACCCACCATTAGCATCAGTTACCTGCCTCATCTGATAAGGCATGGAAGCATTCAGCCTCTCGAAATGGGTGTCATTATTTGCAAAACTCTCCCATCTGAAACTAGGTCCACAGTTTGTCAGGTGTGAATGGAACTGATGTTTGGAAGTGTAAATTCATTTAATGGTTTTTTTATTTCAATGGGATTCAAGTCGGATGCTCAAACAGACCAACCAATGAGGTCAACGTTGGCCACCTGTGAGAATTATTGCTGAACAATTGGAATCGTGTGAACGATGGTGAGGACCTGGTGGAACTGGATCACACTATTTAGATAGTGCATCTTCACAATCAGCAGATGATGTGTTTCACAATGTGAACATGTGGTGAGATGATCATACATTTGAAGTATACCTGCTCCATTCAGTGACATCTGCTCGCAGTAAGAAACTGAGGTGTGATCAACATGCAAATGTTTTGCTATGTACTGTGGACGGCTATATCCTCTCTGTGTCTTTAGATAATCATAGAATCCTCATTCTCTGAGCTAAATATTAACTCATCTGAAAGATATGGTGCCACTTATGATCTGCAGGCAATTCAGTGAAGGCAAGCCTATAAAATTTTTGATGGTCGGAGAGGACACCTTTATTAGCAGCCATATAGCCCTCTAAAGAGAAATTACCTTAACAAGGGAACAGATACATTGCTAAGAGTGTTACATATGTGGTCACTGCCAATGTTGCATATCACTGGTGAGAGCTATACACAACTGAAGGTACTTGAGCTTATTCACAATATTGTTTGTTAATTGTACAGCATTCATAGTATTTTGCACTTAGAGGTATTTAGTGCAAAGGCAGCAAAATTGGAGTACATCATGCAAGTAGTTATTCAGACAGTCAGTTATTTAAGATCGCATAGTTTAATGCATTGACAATTGTCCAGTTTAAACTAGAAATTTGTGGAAGATTATAGAGATTTTTCATACCAGAGAGAAGTTTGCAGCTTAGTTGCTGCAATGTACTGGAAAGAATTTCTAAACTAAATATGGCAATAAATCAGTTTTAAAAGGACATAAGAAGGCATGACCACAAATGGAAGATACAAAGTGAGCTTTAGAAATTGCATTTTTAGTGAATATTACAGAACTTACTATTGCTTTGAACACTAGCTTGCAAAGTGGAAATAAATTAGTTTCTGAAATGATTGAAAAAGTCAGAGTTTTCATGAGAAAGGTTGCTCTGTGGGAAAGGACTGTCCATCAGAGAATGCAGTATATTTCCATACATAGTCTTCTGTCTATGAAAACAATCACATGGGGTATATTTCTCTAATTATTACAATAAAAGAGCAATTCCTCAAGCAATTTGGAGATATGTTAACTTTATCCCAATCTTTTGACTTCTTTTCAAGACCATTTGCTACTTTTGCAGATAAGAGTCCTGACAATTTTCAAATGAATTTAATAGCTGTACAATGTAATCCTTGTCTGAGACACAAGCTTTTTGAGATAAAAGTTTAGTAGAATTTATCAAACTTTCCACAATGAGAGTTTTCTCATCTTCAATGTGAAGCTGCAAAATTACAGGTGCATAATGTCAATGCTTGGTTCAACGTATGTTTGTGGGAGATGTTTCCCTCTTATATACATTTTCCATCATCGGTGTTTGCCCTTACCAAAGGTTATGTTTTCTGTCTCAAGGTAGAAATTTTATGCTGGACATTAAACACATTGTAAATTAGACTTGTAATAATTAAATATATTTTAAGTAACCTCTGAAACTACTCTTTTCAACCATCCTATTAAATCTTGCTTCCTTATTCAATAACACATGCTAAGAAATGAGAAGCAAATTTAACACATTACAGAGGATGAAATCACAGAAATGGTAGGGAAAGTATGTGGTGAGAAGGTGTGTGTGTGTGTGTGTGTGTGTGTGTGTGTGTGTGTGTGTGTGTGTGTGTGTGTGTGTGTGGGGGGGGGGGGGGGGGGGGGAAGGAGGGGAGAGAATTTATCATGTGGCCTGCACCTGCATGCAGGTCAGCCACAAACACCTGCTCACAGGCATGTATGCACACTTTTTACATTCTTACAACCTGTAATTACTCATTTGTTAATACAGGCGAAGGTCATGTAGCCCAAGACAATAGGTAACCACAGCATTTAAATCTGTAAGAAATCAATCGTGCTATGTAGGTAAAAATTTAGTTTAAATTTGTGCCTTCTATCATGAAAACATTTGCGTCTTTGTTGTTGTGTAGCACCAATCAAGTTACTCACATGCGAGAATTTAGTTCACAACAAAAATTATTGGCAGTTTTGTCAAATATTGTTGGAGATTATCACATATAGAAAATAAGTGTGTGTACTTATCTGTTTAAAGTTGTAGAAAATTTGATATATTAATAAGGTATATTAGTATTTGGAACATTTTTTGTACATTTAAAGAGCTATGTGTAAAAATTTAGCACAACATTGTTAACAATTTGAACTTCACAATATTGTTGTAACAAAATATTATCATTTTGTCAATTTGGTTTTTTTTCTGGAAAATGTTTGAAAATGGTGTTTCTATTGATGCAAGAAGACTTTAAATATGCTAAAATTTAATCAGAGAAGTACTGTAAACAGTGTTACTTTGTGTCTGTATTTATTAACTTGTGTAGTGCAACTTTGATCTTTATTTCAAATATCACACCTTATTCCTAAGGCCAGAGAAGCTACTACTGGAGACACAACCTTTCAAGCATCCCATACCATCTACAGGCTGCTGCTTTATTTTTCTGTGCAATATTGTTATGGATACCATAATTGTTCAAACCTGTGTTCATGCTATTGGTAAAAAATTGAGGAAACATGAACAGTCACCTTGTGGTGTAGTATGTGCACCACACACGAGAACATAAGCATAATATTGTAACTCCACTGGGTACTTTGCGGCGCATTGATATTCTCCTGATGTAATACAACCAGTTTCTGCAGTGTCAATAAAGGGAAGAAAAATGGTGAAGACAAACACACTTAAGCTAGATGGGATACTCTAAGTAAAGAAGTAAAGTTGATCTTCACAAATGAGCTCTCTCTGATGGAATTCTCTGAAAAATACAAAATTCATAGGAAAATTTTGCAACTGAAGATGAAAGTGGCATGGTGCTTGACTGGAAGATCCATAGTGATTCCTAGCCAACAACCTTTATTCACAGAGGAGGAAAAAAATCTGTTTGTAGCCATGGAACTGCAATGTTGTCGTATGGTTTTCTGATGAGATATTTGGATCTGTGTTGTGCATTTAATGCATACCTCGACAAATTGAGAACAGTGCCTGTGTTCAAATATGAAAATTTTCCTGTAAAGGTGTGGTCTAAGTCTTTCATGAAATGTTGCAAGGCCTTTCTGTCTCAACAAACCTTGAAAAATATTACGTATGCAAGGCTTTTGCACATTAAGGATTGGTGTTTTTTTTTTTCTCTAATTTGGAAAAGGAGCTATGAGGTACCCCACCAGAGAACATACAGAATTTTAACAAAGCAAATTTGGTTGATGATCCTGGCACCAAACGGGCTATCACTCCTAACAGAAAAAAGTATCTGGAACGAACAGAAAATACATCATACTTATGTACCTGTATTGAGGTATGTGGAAATGCTGCTGGTGAATTGGCTGCCGTTTATGTTATTTATAAAGCGATGAAATTATGGTCCATGTGGGCAGAAGGTGGACCAGAAAATTT
Organism: Schistocerca piceifrons; assembly: GCF_021461385.2. Classification (NCBI taxonomy): domain Eukaryota; kingdom Metazoa; phylum Arthropoda; class Insecta; order Orthoptera; family Acrididae; genus Schistocerca; species Schistocerca piceifrons. The sequence goes on along the minus strand of NC_060141.1, from coordinate 802,424,689 downwards.
AAGATATTACCAAATGATAAGGGTGGTCTTTCAAGATAGCCTGCATCACTTACTCTTCAAATTTTAAAGAAGCAAGAAGGCCTAAAAGCTATATTTAGTGATTCTCTAAGTTCCATATAAAACTATGTCCAAGGTATCTGTGATGAAAATAACCAATCTGATTGCACTCCTGCAAAATTTAACACCACCTCAATTGCAACTGCTCAATGTATCATTTTTTCGGACTCTAGAATAACATTGCAGAGACAATTGATAAAACAGACAAGATGCTACACAGTGCTTAGGGATGTATTCCAATGTCTTCTCAGAAAGCTGTTGACTAACTTGGATCCAGTAATAAAGAAAAATTTGAGAGACCAGAATGTTTCCCCAGCACAGGAGCAAGGTTATTGTGCGTCTTCCACAAGCAGTACTTGAAAATACCTGTGAGTAATGACTGATCATGTGAGTGAGATGTTATTGTGAGAATTAAATAACAGGAGGGAGGATGTAACAAAATGTTGTATGCCCAATTGTTGCAGGATATTAAATGTCCCCCAGGGATAAACCATCATACATGTGAACATTCAGGATGTCAACAATGACAAGCATACAATGGAAAAATCATCTGGAGAGAAAGGGAAACAGAATGGAACACAATCCTCCTTTGAAGTTCCAAAATTTTCTGTAAGTAAAGAAATTTTACTGGAGACAACAGGGAATGAGAGAAATAATACCAGTGACACATTTTCTCTTACTGATTCTGATGAGAGCATGGAACTGATTTGAACATGCCAGACACAAAATATTTTCCTTCACAAGTGCTCTCAGACAACAGTAACACTCTGGAAACAAATGACACAAATGTTTCCCAAGAGAGGCTATTTTGGCGGTTGTCTTCAACACCATCCTGTTCCCTGGCAAAAGTATGCGAGTAATAAAAGAAGGATAGATGCTGAATGACTTTCAATAATCAAAAATCTATTGGAGATGGCCAATTCATCCAGATGAAATTCTATACAAAAAGACTGAAGTTTCTTATACTATCAATCAACTGAAGCGAGTGGAAAGCCATGGCTATGATGAACAAATGCCAACTGTTATCACTGCTGAGGTGAAAAACTGGTGTTATTACTGTATAAAAAATTGTACACTACATAATCCAAATTACATGTACACAACTATTTATCAAACTTTCACATTTTCAACTAATGTTTAACTGGTAAACTGTGTGATTTTTTCTTTTTTTCTGGTCTTTAAAGTGGAAAGAAGAGATGTCACAATATTGGTCCATCTGTCAGGTCATTACTGTGATGAAAATTTCTTTGTGGTAGTTATAGATGTCAATCCAAGCAAAAAGAAACTGTAGAGATATAGGCTGCATGTAAGTTATGCATATGTATTTTCTTCATCTCATGACTTACATTTGCAATCCATTTGGTTTGCAAACAAGAAACACATGAAAAATTTATAAAACTGTTACAATGATTTTTACATTGATAAATAATGGCACTGTAATAAATAATAACACAAAAAGGATATTTCTTGGAAAGTGCAACACATTGTACCCAGCTCAAGTTTCCAGTTTGTCCGACATGAATTCATCCACTGAGTAATAACACTTCAGTGTCAGTACCTCATACAGCTTTCTTTCATGTGAACCTAAATTCATCTGCATCAACTTGTTCCTTTTAATTTATTACAAATTTTCATTCCCATGTATTGAGATACCTGGCAAACAATCAGAGGCATTGGATGGGGAGCATAAAATTTTCTTTGTTTCTAGTATCATGTGAATGGACAAAATGCATTCCAAAGAGCTCAGCCACATCTGTGGCTGAACGCACAAGAAATAATATTCGTGACAAGATTATACAAGGTAATGGATGTTTCTGAACATTACTCAAGCTGGGATGATGCAGAATGTGCTTTTATTTCTAAATACTGGTCACTAGCCATGTAGGGAAGATAATGCAGGGAAGTTTTTAACCCTGACCCCTTCAAAGCACATATGAAAATTTAAGAAAATATTTTGAGTAATTCTTGAGTATAATATGATATAGGGACAATCTGATTTCACAATGAGAGGATTTAAACGCTGGACTGCCTTTTCATATAAGGGAAAAGCTAATTACACTCACCAAACCCATTGTTGATTAATCTATATGGATATTCGATTGCACTGATATGATTAATTAAGACACAAAGGCTTATTATCCAAATGGTAAGAACAATGTGCTCAATTTGAATAATAATAATAATAATAATAATAATAATAATAATAATAATAATACAGGGTGTCCCAAAAAGAATGACCCAATTTTAACTTTTAATAATATTGAGACAAATGTCACTAGGTAGCAGAAATAGTGATACATGTAATCAGTATTGTCTAGAGTTTCAGAACAAATCTGATAGATGTTGCTACGAGTGCTGACCTGTAGCGTATAGCCAGTCTCGCACAATATGGCATCCGTGCAACAGAAGGCCTCCTAGGTCTCTTGACTTTACACCATGTGATTTCTTCCTGTATGGATATGTTAAACAATGTTTTTACATTCCTCCCTTACCTTGTGACATTGATGAACTAAAAACCAGAATATCAGCTGCTGTAACTCCAGTGACAGAAGACACCTTGCACTCAGTTTGGGATGAATTCAGCTGTCTGCTAGATGTAATCCATGCAGCCAATGGAGGACATATTGAACATTTATGATGTATTTTTATAAACTTCTGTCTTTTCTGAGTAATTTAGTATGCAATTTGTTGGTGTTAAGCCCTTCTGCCTAATAAGTAAAGTAATAGTAATAGTGATAATAGTAGTAGTAGTAGTAGTAGTAGTAGTAGTAGTAGTAGTAGTAATTTATGTAGGACCTGCTCTGAACCTACAATTCAACATGCTAAATAATACAAATTATGGATATAATATTACTGGAAGATACCAACACAAAATCACACATTTGCTATACATGGATGATCTAAAACTGCTGGCAGCAACAAATCAACAACTCAACCAATTACTAAGAATAACAGAAGTATTCAGCAATGATGTAAATATGGCTTTTGGAACAGACAAATGTACGAAAAAGAGCATAGTCAAGATAAAACACACTAAACAGGAAGATTACATATTGGAAAACCACAGCGACTGCATAGAAGCGATGGAAAAAACAGATGCCTATAAATATCTAGGATACAGACAAAAAATAGGAATAGATAATACAAATATTAAAGAAGAAAAATATAGTCAAAGACTAACAAAAATACTGAAAACAGAATTGACAGCAAGAAACAAGACAAAAGCTATAAATACTTATGCTATACCAATATTAACCTACCATTTGGAGGAGTGAAATGGAGTAACACAGACCTAGAAGCACTCAATACACTTACACTATCACAATGCCACAAATATAGAATACATCACATAGCTCCAGTAACAGAAATATTCACATTAAGCAGAAAGGAAGGAGGAAGGGGATTTATCGACAAAAAACCTACATTATGGACAGGTGGACAATTTAAGAAAATTCTTTATAGAACAAGCAGAAACTAGCAAAATACACAAAGCAATCATTCATATAAATACATCGGCTACACCACTGCAATTTCATAACCACCTCTACAACCCTTTAGATCACATAACATCAACAGGTACGAAGAAAGTAAATTGTAAAAAGAAAACACTACATGGCAAGCACCAGTATCATGTAACACGGGCACGCATAGATCAAGACGCATCCAACACATGGCTACGAAAAGGCAATATATACAGTGAGATGGAAGGATTCATGATTGCAATACAGGATCAAACAATAAACACCAGATATTACAGCAGGTATTTATTAAAGATCCCAATACCGCAACAGATAAATGCAGACTTTGCAAACAACAAATAGAAACAGTAGATCACATCACAAGCGGATGTACAATACTAGCAAATACAGAATACCCCAGAAGACATGACAATGTAGCAAAAATAATACATCAACAACTTGCCATACAACATAAACTAATAAAACAAAAAGTTCCCACATACAAGTATGCACCACAAAATGTACTGGAGAATGATGAATACGAATTATACTGGAACAGAACCATTATAACAGATAAGACACCACCACATAACAAACCTGACATCATACTCACCAATAAAAAGAAGAAATTAAAGCAACTAATTGAAATATCCATACCCAATACAACAAATATACAGAAGAAAACAGGAGAAAAAATTGAAAAATACATCCAACTGGCTGAGGAAGTAAAGGACATGTGGCATCAGGATAAAGTTGACATTATACCAATTGTACTATCAACTACAGGAGTCATTCTACACAATATCCACCAGTACATCAACGCAATACAGCTACATCCAAACTTATATATATAACTACGGAAATCGGTAATTATTGATACATGTTCAATTACCCGAAAGTTCCTAAATGCAATGTAACATATACTGTACAGTTAAAAGCAAGTCACACTTGATCAAGGTCCCCGTCACTTTCCATTTTTGACCAGACATAATGTCTGAGAAAAGAAACAATAATAATAGAAACAGAAAGAATATGGAAAATTACAACAATCAGCAGAATGTCAATGTAGGACCCGCAACAAGAATCTTAAGAAAACCAAAACCACATCAGTCACAGAAACAGAAGCAGCTTAATTACAGATTTCATCTTGCATATGCAAACAGTAAATGTGCTCCACAGTGGCAATACCAGCCATTTAACAACCCTGCAGGCTCTAGTTAGATGAATATTAGTAATGTCGATAATGATAATCTGAGCAGAAATGTTACGACAGACATTAACCAACCGTACGTACCATATTCCAAAAACTGCATTTGACTCTGCTGACAACATAAACTACAACAAGGAAAATAAGCAGTTTTTCCATGAGATACTGTAATCAGATAGATAAATAATCTACTCACCAACAGGAGAATGCACATATAAAGAAAGCTTTTACTTATGCAAGATTTTGGTGCCAGGGGCTCCTCCTAGCAGATGGGTTAAAAGGGAAAGGAGAAGAGGAGAAGGGAAAGGAACTGGAGAGGTTCAGGAAAAGGGTTAGAGTTAAGAAAATTCAATAAGAACCCAGCATCAGGGGAGAATTAGTGGATGGGATGAGAGGCAAAGACTGATCGTTAGGGACTGCACTGGACGAGATATGAAAACCTGAGAGCTGTCGAGTCCTGAGAAACTGGTGTCTGGGATGAACCCAGATGGCATATGTAGTGAAGCAGACACCAAGATCACGAATGTCATGTTGCAGAGCATGCTCTGTGACAGGATATTGTGTGTTTTTAGATTAGATTAGATTTACTTTCATTCCAATTGATCCGTAGTGAGGAGGTCCTCCTGGATGTGGAACATGTCAGAAAAACAACAATACATGACAAATATTTACAACTAAAACAAATAAGCTAATGTACCATTCCACAGGTCCCAAGTGGAATGATCGTCATTTTTAATGAACACTAAGAGTCATTTTACAAATACTAATGCACTGAATTTAAAATAAAAAACGTTTTTTATTTATTTATAAGGTAATAAACATGTAATACAACTACTGTAATACTTATTTACAATGAACACATTACTGCACTGAAATGGTGCAGAAGTTAGATTATACTTACACACACACACAAATTTTCAGTGAACACATTACTGCACTGAAATTGTGCAGAAGTTATGTTGTACTTATATACAAATCAGTTGGTTTTACTAAGAAATTCATCAATGGAGTAGAAGGAGTTGGCCACCAATAAATCCTTTAGGCTTCTCTTAAACTGGATTTCATTGGTTGTTAAGCTTTTTATGGCTGCTGGCAAGTTATTGAAAATGTGTGTTCCTGAATAATGCACACCTTTTTGTACAAGACTAAGTGACTTTAAATTCTTGTGAAGATTATTCTTATTTCTAGTATTGATTCCATGAATTGAGCTGTTGGTTTGAAAAAGTGATATATTTTTAATGACAAATTTCATTAAGGAATAAATATACTGGGAAGCTGTAGTTAGTATCCCTAGTTCCCTAAACAGGCTTCTGCAGGATGTTCTTGAGTTCACACCACATATAATTCTTACTGCACGTTTTTGTGCCCGGAAAACTTTAGCTTGGCTTGATGAATTACCCCAAAAAAAAATCCCATATGACATTATGGAATGAAAGTAAGCATAGTATGCCAGCTTTTTCATTTTTATATCCCCTACGTCTGACAAAATTCGCATTGCAAACAGAGATTTGTTAAGACGCTTCAGCAGTTCTGTGGTGTGCTCCTCCCAATTGAATTTATTATCAAGCTGTAATCCCAAGAATTTAACATTGTCCACTTCTTCTATCTTCTTGTCATCATATGTTAGACATATACTCTTGGGACACCCCTTACAAGTTCTGAACTGCATGTAGTGTGTTTTTTCAAAGTTTAGTGACAAAGAATTGGCTAGGAACCAGTGATTAATGTCCACAAATATTTTATTGGCTGATCTTTCTAGGACTACACTTGATTTGGTATTTATTGCAATGTTTGTATCATCGGCAAACAAAACAAACTTGGCATCTGGTAATGTTACTGATGAAAGGTCATTGATATACACAAGAAAAAGTAAGGGCCCCAAAATGGAACCTTGTGCGACCCCACATGTAATTAGTTCCCAGTTGGATGATGCCTGATAGACATGTATCAAGCTCTTTCCTAATAACACCCTTTGTTTCCTGCCAGAGATATAAGATTTGAACCATTTTGCAGCATTTCCTGTTACACTATAATATTCTAGTTTACTTAAAAGGATATTGTGATTTACACAGTCAAATGCCTTTGATAGATCACAAAATATACCAGTTGCCTGCAATTTTTTGTCTAATGAATTAAGCACATTTTCACTGTAAGTGAAGATAGCCTTCTCAATATCATAACCTTTTAGAAATCCAAACTGTGACTTTGACAGTATGTTATTTGAGATAAGATGGTTATAAAGACGACGGTACATTACTTTTTCGAAAATTTTTGAGAATGCTGGTAACAGTGAAATTGGACGGAAATTTGATGCTATTTCTTTATCTCCCTTCTTAAACAGTGGCTTAACTTCAGCATATTTCAGCCATTCAGGAAATATTCCACTGATAAACGACTGGTTACACAGATAGCTCAATATGTTACTTAGCTCAGAATCACATTCTTTAATTAACTTTGTTGATACTTCATCATACCCACTAGATGTTTTTGATTTTAAAGATTTTATGATGGACATTATTTCTGTTGGGGTAGTGAGGGTCAAATTCATATTATGGAAATTACTTGAAATGTCTGGTCTAAGGTAATCCATAGCAGCATCTACCGAACCTGACAACCCCATCTTTTCAGTAACAGTTATAAAATGTTTGTTAAAAAGTTCTGCAACACTATACACATCTGTCACCAATGTATCATTTACTCTTAATGCTATTTGTTCCTCTTCATGTCTGGTCCTACCGGTCTCCTCCTTCACTATATCCCATATTGTCTTTATTTTGTTATCTGATATGACTATCTTTTCCTTGTAATATATTTGCTTTGACATCCATATTACAGTCTTTAATATTTTGCAGTATTTCTTATAATGTGCTATAGCATCAACATTGGAAATGTTTCGGATTGACAGATACAGTTTTCTTTTTGTTTTACAAGATACCCTTATTCCTCGAGTAATCCATGGCTTCTTTGTAGATTTTCCTCTAACCTTGGTAAGTTTTGGGGGAAAGCAGTGTTCAAATAAGGTAAGCACTTTATTAGCAAAAATGTTATATTTTTCATTCATGCCATGAGCACTGTAAACATCAGTCCAGTGAATGTCTCTGAGGAGTGTCCTAAAATAATCAATTTTTGGCTTACTGATTACCCTCTTGAGCTCAGATTTAACAGATTTTATATCCTGTTCAGTATTAACATTTAACAGAAGGAACTGCATGTCATGGTCTGAGAGGCCATTGGCTATTGGTTTTGTAATATAATTTTGTGCATTGGACTTTTCTATAAAGATATTATCAATGGCTGTTTGTGAGCAAGTGGCTATCCTAGTGGGGAACTTTACTGTGGGAATTAAGTTGAATGATAGTGTTACTAACTCAAATAAGTTCTTATTCGGAGAGTCTTTAAGGAAATCTACATTGAAATCACCAGCAACCACTATTTCTTTGTTTTTGGTTATTAAATGGGCCAGTACAGCTTCAAGGTGGTTTACAAACAGATTAAAGTTACCTGCAGGTGCTCGATATACACTTAATATTATGAAAGATTTTTTGTGAAAATCTAATTCTGTTGCACATGCTTCCATATGCTGTTCTAGGCAAAATTTATGAATGTCTATGTTCTTAAATTTATGACAGTTCCTGATGAATGTGGCAACTCCTCCTTTCTCCATTTCTGATCTACAAAAGTGAGATGCTAACCTAAACCCTGTACACCCTCTGCCTATGCCCACTCATCCTAACTGACCACTTGACAGTATTCTTGATGAGGTAGAAAACCATCAGTGTGTACACAGCAACCAGTATATGACATTTGTTTCACATGTGTTTCCCTTTGATATTATATGTTTTGCCAGTTACAGGGCTCGTATAGGTAGTGATAGGAGGGTGGAAGTGTTGCAGCAGGGATTGTCACAGAGGTAGGAGCCATAGGGAAGGGAGATGGGTGCAGAACAAGCATAGCATTCCTTAAGGATATTTCAGAGCTTGGGAGGGCAACAAGAAACTATTCTAGGTGCAGTGGGAAAAATGGCAGATAGAATGGATCTCATTTTAGGGCGAGATTTTAGGGAGTCATGGTCTTGTCAAAGTAGCTGATAAATACATTCAAGGCCAGGATAATACTATGTGACAAGTTATGTGCCCTGCAGCTATTTTTTGGAAGGATCAGTAGTACCAGGGTTGGATGTGATAGCCTTGTAAATCTGCATTTGAACCAGGCTGGTGGAATACTTATGTCCAGTCAAGGCTGAGGTGAGCGTGGTGGAGTACTGCTGTAAAGAGTCTGCATCTGAAGAAATACATTTGCCTTGAATTCCTAGACTGTATGGGAAGAAACATTTGGCATGGGAAGGATAGCAACTGTCAAAGTGTAATGTCCATCATTTGTTTGTACATTCAATCAGGATGGAAGTGTGTAGTTGGCCTTCGTTGAGGATGAAATGAATATCAAGTAAAGTAGCATGGTACTGAGAATAGGACCATTTGAAATTTAATTGAGAGTCAGTATTTAGAGATTCCAGGGAGTTTAACAGTTCAGACTCACCACGATTCCATTAGAAAACATGTCATCAATGTATGTAAACTAAACCAAGGGCTGAAGACTTGTGGATTCCAGGAAATCTCCCTCCAAACAATATATGAAGGGGTTGGCATAGAAAGGAGCCATTTATTTTTACATCATATACACCACTTTTCTTGTGAGAAATTCTCGTCCACTCATTACCTCTTGTTAACTATTATTTGTTCTTGCGATGTTCGTATGAATTTTCCAATTTTTACAATTTTTTTCCTTTTTCTTCCATTTTTCAAACTTTTTCCACCCTCTGCTTCTCTTTCGTTTCCACTCATTATTTATAACACTCCCTACATCCTCTCTTGCCATGGTGAATCCCCTCAAATATTGCATCACTTCTTTTCAAAATGCACTATCGAAATTAAGGTCCTACATTCTGTTTCTTCAAACCTGCACGTCCCTTCGTGTTACTCCCAAAGGCCTAACATTGAAAGTCTCTGATTCTGGATGTAATCCTACTCTACACCAGCCTCTTCAAATACAGCAATTTCTTGCCCTTACCTGGCTTGTCTGTGACCTTTGTGCCTCATCTGCAGACTTCTTTCCTTGTACAAAATCCTGCAGTTATCTGCCATTCATGTTTCCTTCCATGGTATTATCTGTCAAGCCAACTTCAAACTGCAACAACATGCCAGTCTTCACCTCCAATTGCTATCCCTCCTATTCTTAAACCACAACAGTGGTGTTTCTCCTCCTGTCCCTGCAGCTCGATAAACAATGACACCAACAACCACTACTCCTCTCCTACAAACTGAGCTTGGCTAACCACATGAAAATCTCACAGACTTCACCATTGCCTCTTAGGCCTACAATAACTCAATCATCACAACCAGTCACAACAGTACAGTATTCTCAGTCTCTCATCTAAAGCACCCTCCCCTCCTGAATTACATTCATTATTAATGTGTGTGACCTGCATTTAATCATACTGCTTTGGTGAAGGTCCTGCTTTCCCTCACATGTAATGTCAAGTGGAAATATCACTTTGCAACCCAATCCTAAAACAGTTCCAATAGCAAATATAGCATTGAATGCTGCCTTGAACAGTTCAGTTCAGACCCCAGTCCCAAATTGATCCACAACCACTAACTCAACATCATCCCTTACCAGCCTTACACAAATTCCTCACATCCAGCATTGCTCCACAACCCTTCCTGAGGTCCCTACAAGACCTTAAACTGTACTCTGCAGAACTCCACGCTCTGTGTTGTCTAAAAGATGATAACTCCATCACTATCTTCCTCACAGACAAAGGATCTAACACAGTGGACAGGAGTATGTTACTGAAGGTCTATGCCAGATGTCTGGCAACTCTACATACAGCATCTGCCATCTAAGATCCTATCCCTGTGACTCAAAATAACCTGCAGTTCCTTGTAAAAACCTCAGGCCCCTCACAGGGACTAATATGTCATTTCATAGATTTTATTAGCCCAACCAAACTATGCACCCCCACATTTTACCTTCTTCCTTAGATCCACAAAGCCAATCATCCTGGTCATCCCATACCTTCTGGCTTCAAAGCACCCACTGAACATATATGTGAATTAGTTTATCAGTAGCTGCAACCCATAGTACAAAGGCTTCCATCCTACACTGGAGACATCAACAATTCCTAGATCATCTGATATCTGTGCCAATTTCACTCCCAACACACACCTTACTTGTCACCACTAATGCCATCTTCCTCTATACCAACATCCCTATGTGCATGGTCCGTCTGCTCCTGAACATTTCCTTAGTCAGAGCCCACCTGATTTCAAACCTATGACATGTTTCCTGCTCACCTTAATCAACTTTACACTTACCAGGATAGCTCCTATCTATGACAACCTTTCATGGATTGAATGGATGGGGCTTTCCTGCAATCATTAAGCCTCTAACCCCTGGTTAGTTGATATACATTTATGACATATTTGCCATATGGGCTCATAGTGAGGTTGAGCTGTTAAAATTCCTGGAATCTGTAAGTAACATTCCCAATTAAATTTCACATGTTCCTATTCCAAATCATGTGCCACTTTCCTTGATGTTGATCTCACCATCACCAAAGACAAGATACACTTCTGTCCACACTAAACTACTAACAACAGTACTTTCTTTTTGACAGTTGCCATCCTTTCCATGTCAAATGTTCCCTTCCATACAGCCTTTGCATCTGATAAATATGTTTGCCTTGAATGCCGACACTTTACAGCATTACACCACCACCACCACCACCACCACCACCACCACCGGATGTAATTACCCCACAAGTCTAGTTAAAATGCAAATTTCCCAGGCCATCACATACAATCCTGGTGCTGCTGATCCCTCGAAAAAAAAGCAGCTTTGGAGCACACCACTTGTCACTCAGTATTATCCTCATCTTGGATTTATTAATCAGCTACTTTGGCAAGGCCGTACGACTTCCTAAAATCATTCCCTGAAATGAGATACATTCTATCTGAGATTTTGCCTCCTGGACCTAGAATAACTTGCTGTTGCCCTCCAAATCTCTCTATTATCCTTGTCAGACCCTATGCTCATTCTGCATCCATCTCTCTACCCTATAGCTCCTACCACTGGGACTGTCCTTTCTGCAAGACTTGCCCTATGCATCCTCCAGCCACCAGCTATACTAACCCTGAACCTGGCAAAACATTTACTATCAAAGGGATAGCTACCTGTGAAACAAATCATCTTATATCCGGTTGTTATGTACATGCTGGCCTTTTACGATGGCATGACTAGCGCCAATTTGTCAGTTAGGATGAAAGGGCATAGGCAGAGGTTGTATATCAGCAACTCACAATACTATGTTGCATAGCATGCTCTACAACATCAGTTGTGACCTCAGTACATGTTACACCACATGTGCCATTTTGATTCTTCCCCCAGACAGGAGTTTCTCAGCGTTCTGCGGGTGGGAACTAACATTATGTCCTCAATTCTTGCTACCCACCTGACCTTAAATCTACTACAGCATCCTCTCTGTTATATACAATGCACTCAGCTTTATACTCTTATTGACTCATGAGTGATGTTTCTGCAGTAAGCTCTTTTTTGCATATGACACTTTCTTCCATCTCATAGCTCTCATGTTTTCGAATCTCATCTGGTTCAGTCCCAAACAATCAATCTTTCCTCTTCATTCTGTCTGGTAAGTCTCCCCTAACCCAGGGATCTATGTGACTTTTCTGAACTCTACCCATTTTACTAAATTTCTTTAGTTACTTTCTCTTCATCGCTCTTCCTTCTCTTTCAACCCTTCTACCAGAAGAACGCACTATCTCCAAACATTTGCATAAGTAAAACCTTGTTTCTATGTGAGTTCTCCTGTTACTGCATGGTGAGTAGATTTTTTTATCTATCCAATGGCAACATATACTACCAGACTATAGCAAACTGTGTTGCAGGCTGCTATACATGCTGTGGTGGGAGACATACCTACTATGGTGACAATAGGCATGGGTGATACAGCAAGTGTTATTACATAAGGCATGTTTGGAAAATCTTGTCTAATGATTAACCAGCCCTATTTGTTGTAGGATCATAGTAGCTATAGGCACAGCACACAATTTCAGACAATTAAAAGGCAGATCTGTGTCCTGTTGGTGCTAGGGAATGTAGCAATGATAGGAAAGTTGCTCAGAGTAAAGGCATTAATCATGGACTGGCTAATAGATATTCATTTCTTATGTGAAAAGAAGGCTATAGCAGATGCCGACATGGGGAAATTATATATTATGTTAATAAATGTAAAGCACAATCTCATCACATCAAGACCAATCTTAGCCATGGAAAAAATTGCCAGGCAATAAAATCAGAGTTCACCGACACAGAAAATAACAAATCATGACACCAGCATTCCAAAATACTGACTCAACCGAAAACTGAACTGCAAATCAAATTGAAGTTATCAGAATCTCAGTATTTAACTAAAATTCAGAGAAAAGGCTTAGTTAATATTTCGGGGAAATGAGATGAGGCATTTGACAAAAATGCTAGTGTCATCTGTACTATATGAACCATACTGTCTACCTTTCTGCCCATTCCTTGTTTGAAATGGACAGCTGTAGCAAAAGAGGTACAGATAATGATAGATGGGAAGTGATTCAGCTATCAAACAATTTCTAACCTCTTGTTATCTGCAGCTAAGGCTGGGAAAAGTATTAGGCTGGTATTGCCCACAAGGGGAATTAATAAAATAATAATCCTGTGAGAACCTGACCAGAAAATTTTCATCAACATCCAAGGGATGATATACTTCATTTCCATTAATTTAAGTGTGGCATACTGACATATATTTCTAGATAGACCTTCTCTAAAGTAACCTGCTTTTATTTTTACAGGTCATAGTGACCAGTTTAGAATGTCATCATTTACTCTCAATGTGAGTGGTGCTGTGATTAGAGCAGCACTAGACTATGTATTAGGCCTGGAATTCCTAAACAGAATTACTTTATATGTGGATGATTTGTTGACTGCCACACAATCTTGGGAAGAGCATGTGAAGATGGTAGAGAAAATTTTATATTAATTTGAGCAATATGATGTTACGGGCAATTTCAAAAAATTAAATTCAGTTGTGAAATAATAAACTTCTTGGGGCACATTATTGTGCCTCAAGGTGTCCTAACTGACACAACAAAAATACAAACAGTTTATTACTTTCCAGTATCCTAGCAAACTTCTAGTGTCATTTCATCCCAGGCCAATTATTAAATGCAGAACCATTACTAAACTTACTACACAAACAGATATCATAAATTTGGTCAGAAGTGTGCCAATCTGCTTTCAGCAACATCATAGATGCACTAGCTAATTCACAATTGTTGTACCAACTGGATAGGTATCAGGATTTTTGTTTGACAACTGGTGTTTCATTCACCAAGTTGGGAGATTATCTCTTCCAAATCATACGTATTTATAATAGATGAACTGTCTGTACATTACCGTTTGCTAATGAGCCTACACAGCTGCTGAATTATAAGTTCTCACAATTATGTGCACTTTTCGGAAATTCCATCATTGTTTTGTTGGCAATCACACCAAAGCATGTTGTGATCACCAACCTTTAAGCTAAGAAAGCTTGATTGCAAATTACTGCACGCAAGACTGGTTCAATTCAAGAATACGATTTTGAAATAGTTTACATAAAAGGAGGGATAGAAGATTTAACTTGGGATCTGAGGGACAAAGTACTAAATATAAAGTCTTAATGACACAAGGTGACATTTATCATCTGCATTAAACATCTGCAGTTATGTGTATCATCTCCGAGACAGAGAACAGGTTGAGAGAAATCTGAATACAATTTACACTTAATCCACCTGATGCACTATTTAGATACTGTGTGCTTCACAATAATGAATTACTTTACTGCTGTTTCACACAGAGTGATAGCTGGTGCAACTGAATTCCATACAGCACCTGGGAGAACCTAAACTTGGGCACCCATAGAGCACTGGGGATCCTGGAGTGACTAAATGTGCAGGGAAAACCTGTGACTATTGCTATTTTCCTTTCCTCCAAAGGAAAGTATAATGGGTTATCCAGAAATGCCTAGTCTGTCAAAATGTTAAACCTTCAAACCATGGCTCCAAAGGTGAGCTACACCTAATCATTGCCAAGAAACCACTGTAAACCCTTGCCATTGACTTTAGGTGGGCCCCTTCCCTGGGGCTATGCAGGTGTTAAACACATTGTTGCAGTATGAGAGCTAGCTTCAAAATATGTCAATTTACATATCTTGGAAACTGCCACTAGTGAAGTGACAACATGACAGACTATTAAAAATTACACTCCACATGTTGGCAATCAAGAAGCGATCATTTCTAATAATGCACAAAACTTTACTAGTGTAAAATGGAATCAGTTCCTGCATGTATATGATACTGAACAGATACTAAAATCAAGGTACCATCCTGAAAGTAATCCCAGAGAAAGAGTGCTTAGAGAGTTGGATGAATTAATGAGCACTTCTGCTTCAAACAACAAATTTTGTGGCCAAATTACTTTTCATTATTTTAAGGATATTTTAATAATCTATCTCATACCTATATAGAATGTTCTCCTATTCTGTTCGTCTCATCCTCTTCACCCTCTGCTCAATATATGTGGCAGTATTCTCACCTGCACAAAGAACATTGTGTATAAGAACAGATGTATGTGTGAGAGAGAGATATGAACCGAAACAGACAAAAATATTGTTGAAAGACATTTATTGGCAGAAATAACTTTTGCTTGGGAAGTTCAGTCAGCAGAGCACATGCACATGAAAGGCAATGGTCCCTAGCGCAAGTCTGAGTCCTCCACAGAGTTTTAATCTGTGACCAATTTTCATATTGGAGCACACTCCACTGAAGAGTGAAATATTTACTAGGAGGACATTTACTACAGCTTCAGAAGACACGGTATTTAACACTCACCTGAAGTCAACAAAAATTTGAATCTGAGGAATAATGTTCATAAAACCTGTAATGTAATTCCGAATATCTATCATCAAGTTGTTTATCACAACAAAGAGATGTAAATGAGTATAATGTTACTACCTAGCCAGTGTTTCATACACCGTGTCAGCGGGCGACCACTTCTGCTTGTTTTAATGCCAGCTTCTATCAGTGTTTCCTTGTCCAACATGCTGCTGGTATTTGCTACAAGACAAAAACACATTCTGTGTAATGGTACTTTTTAACAGTGTACTGTTTCTTAGTTATGATTTTATTTGTGATAAAAATAAAACATCTCACTTATTTCATATTTATAACAAACAATTCTAAAAAATAAAAGTAGTGCACCTGTAATACAGCTGATGGGTTAAAAATCAAATATGTAACTGAAATGTGACGCAAATGTAATCACATTTTAAATAATAAAATCTTAGAAGTACATTGGAGATAAAGAACATGTTGTGTGACACAATATGCCACTGTTGATGGTTTTAATTTTATAAAGTTCTTGTCTTAATAATTACTAGGACATTCTGTTGTTCTGTGTGCTTGTATGTGACCAATGAGGGGTGAATGAGAGGAAAAGGAAAATGCATTGGTGTGGGGAGGGGGTGGGGGTGGCTTGTGAAAATGCAAAGACAATTGTCAGACTTTACTCACAACAGACACGCCTAAACTGTCATCTCTCCTTAGTTGCTCAAGAAAAGACCAAAAGCACCAGCTTCAAATATTTCCTGAGTAAGTAGCTCACAATCAGAGAAAACAGAAGAGAAAAAATAGAAAAAATCCTGAGTAGTCCTCTATGCCTCACTTATGAACTCATTGATGTTTAAATTGTGTAAAACATGCCCTGCAGGAAGAGTATATTGTTGATATACAGAAAACAGCCAACAGTCATCAGGAAAAAAAGAACAAGATACCAAAAGGGGAGCCAATAATCATAATACAGAATGAGAAGAGAATTTGCCAGACATCAGACAAATATGGTAAAGTGGAAGGTGGGAGGTGTTTGAAGGATGTCACACGGGAAATCTCGTGGAAGTGGAGGAAACCAAGAAGGGATTTAGGTGACAGATCTCATGCTGCAGAGAAAGTTTTTTACAATTGTGGTTCTTAGATGTTTTACACATTCAAATTACCCACTACATGCCACAGAAACTCATTTTAATTTGAAGTTTAGTGGTCACTGTGCATCCACAGAAAGCTGAACATCGGTTGTAAGTCAGCTGGAGTGAGATAAGAACTACCGGATCCATTTGAAGGACAAAAACAGGCATTGGGTCTGCCTGGTGAATTGAAAAGATTAGCAAAGAAAAGTTATGTTTTGTGTCCAGACATTAATAGACAGGATGAGCCTACCTTCAGATAGTATCCGACTTTGTCATGAAGTTGTCATCTTGAATAACTTTGTTTGATGCATAGTTCACTCCTCAGTATCTTCCATATAAAATGATTTTCTTTTGTGGTTCATTTGATTCTCTTCTTGTGTATAGTATAAGATGTATTATGGTACAGGGGTCTAGGAGATACAGGAAATATACAGTACATATTAAAACCGGGATTCCAGAGCTAGTTATGTTGAATTGGGACAGACAAGCAAGCATGGTCTGTTCCCCACAGTCTTCATTAATGTACTTTATTTAACATACGGATCACATAAGGAATGACAATTCAGATAATAAGTATGACATCCACGTAAGCTTATAATGAAACCTGCAGCCCAGTAATACCATGGATTCTAAAAATTTAGAACATCCAATTGCAAGTCCAAGACAGATAAAGTGCATGACACAAAAATAAATAAATAAATAAATAAAAAATGGCTCCATTTGCAAAGTCTAATTTACCACATAAGAGTCTCCTCTTTCTGTTGAATGCAAATGTGGCAAATTAGATAATGGTCTAAGGAAAAGGCTCAGCAAATGTTTTGTCTAGAGTGTGGCACTATATGGGGCAGAAACATGGACACTGTGATGAGAGGATGAAAAAAGGTAAGAAGCATTTGAGATGTGGATGTGGAGGAGAATGGAGAGAATAGGCTGGATGGAAAGAGTCAGTAATGAAGGAGTATTGGAAAGAGTTGGAGAGAGAAAATGTCTGCTGCAGGTTTTATGAAAAAGTAAATAGAACTGGTTGGGACATTCATTGAGAAGGGAGTGCTTGCTAGCAGATGCTTTGGATGGATTGGCTTGTGGGATCAGACAGAGGAGGAACAAGATAAAAGATGATAGATGATAGATGACAAAGGAAAGAGGAAATTATACAGACCTGAAGCGGATAGCAGAAGACTGGACAGCCTGGAGAACTACCATGTGAAAACCTGCCATTTGGCAGAACACTACTGATGATGATGATTGCAAAGTGAAGCTAGGTAAAAGTAATGAGATACTT
>NC_060141.1:802294076-802401576 GCF_021461385.2 Schistocerca piceifrons | reverse complement strand
AAAAATTCATCTTTCCAGAAATGATTATTTTCATCCTATATTGTTTCACTATCCCAAACTACATCCAGATTGAGCATTCAAATTTCCTCTTCAGATTTTCTAGCATCCTTAGCAAATTGAGTACTGACAGTCTGTGATTTATCTCACAGAATTATAGAAATTCACTGGATATTCATGTTTGGGGACATCTGGCTGCCTCTGCTTCCTGGTTTTAGATCTTTGTCCATAGTTGCAATAATTGATAGCAATCAAACTAATTGGCAACATATTAGTTGGAAAGACATTTCCTATAACTAAAAGGAATGACTGCATCTGAACAGAAGCATTGCATAATGGCATACCACACAGATCAGTCCTCATTTCTGTGTTTAATTTAAATGTATGTGATATTTATCCAACACAGCCCATATTACTTTGGCTATGCAGATGACTGGTCAACATCAATGCAACACAGAAGTTTGCAACAACTTCTCATCTAGAAATCTTCAGCCAATACTTCCTTAAAGGGAGGCTACAACCTACCACAAGTACAACTGAAGTTGCATGTTTTGATTTGTCTGATTGGCACACAGAGCCCTTGATGTCCATTTTGAGGGAGACAGACTATCATAACATGCATCCAAAATTTCTTGGGACATGACAAATCCTTTTAAGTAGCACTAACA
This sequence comes from Schistocerca piceifrons, assembly GCF_021461385.2. Taxonomy (NCBI): domain Eukaryota; kingdom Metazoa; phylum Arthropoda; class Insecta; order Orthoptera; family Acrididae; genus Schistocerca; species Schistocerca piceifrons. The sequence continues at coordinate 802,400,911 of NC_060141.1, read as the reverse complement.
CCAACACCTGGAAACCTCAAAAGCACCAACAATATTCTGTCAAAGCTCTGTGGTCTAGTTGGGCAGCATCAGCACAGTCTCTTCACTCAACAGCAGAGTACGTCTACAGTGTGTCCATCTAGCACAATAGTTCATATGTGAAAAATATATATGTACAACTTAACCAATCCATGTCCATGTCCATTGTCAGTAGGTGTGTACAACGTATTTTCACACATTTGTTACCTATCTTGTGTCACATTCCACCTCCTTATGTAAGATGTAGAAGTGCACTGTTACACACAGCAGAATTCTTATGACCAGGTTTCTTCCCGAAGATGAATTCAATGCCACTGAAAAACTGAAATGCTGCTGGCAACAAAGGTGTTCTCTGCCATGCCTGAAACTGTCCTGCACCCAGGAGGAAACCTATGGGCTTTGCAAGACTTGGGCAATTTGTGGATTATGGCACATGGAAGATGTGTACACACATTCTACAAATGAAGCAAATCTTCATTACCATCTTGAGTCTGTGGTGTGTGATGGCAGATAGTTTTTCATGTGTTATCAACATGTCCCACAAGGGCCTACAAGGATCATACTGAAGATTTTCTGACAGTGATGATTAATGTGATGAACTGTACAATAGAGCCCATCATTTCCTTACAACTATTGTCATTTCTGTTGAAATGTCAAGATGCAGAAGTTTATTAATCTTTGTATATGCATAATTTGATCAAAAATCCCTTCCCTTGGGCAGATTGAAATGAGGGACTAACCTAAAATATTTCGCCAATGGTGAGTTCATTATGAACTGTAAATAAATTAGCTTCAGCAAAAAGAACAAATGAAATTAAGTACCTTCATTCTTTGTCCACTCTGAACAGTACTGTCTCCAACATCGAGGTACACCCTTCAAAAACCTCCTCTTTATCTCATCAGGCACTCCTGAAAATATAAATAAAGACATATCAATAATTACCATCAACACTCAGATCTTATCTAGATCGTAAAAAGAAGTTCTGCTTTACAGCACACACAGACAAAAAAGGAACAAAAGGTGACATATGCTTCAGGTACAGCGTTCCATCCACTTAGCAAAAGAAAGAGGGGTGTTGCAGAGAAGATTACACATGAATTAAGTTAACCAGAACTTCATGCAGAGAAAGCACAGAAGGACTTTCTAGTCAGCTCATCCACCAGTTATGCACCTTTTGTTAATAGCAGTACAAGCTTGAGTAACCTGTAATGAATAAATAAAAAAGTAATGTCATCTCATGTCAAATCACTTGATTTACAAAGATACTCTCTGAAATTACTCCTCACCTGAAACAACAAAACTCTAGTCACACATGCCAAATGGGGAATTCAGATCAATCCTTTAACACTATTGACACTAAGTGGGCAGCAATGAAACCCATTTTTTATATTATAAACCTGATCACCATCACCATGACCATCACCCTTAGCACCATCCACTTTATAACAATGAGATTTTTAAATATTTATTTTTTGATCTTTTGTCCATATTTTGTTTCCTATTTGGTTTGAACAAAGATTCTTGTTTTGTTATGCTTGCTAGAATATATACTTAATTTTAAAATTAAATGTCATCTCCCATCTGTGTTTTGTTTTGACTGGTGAAAGACAATATCAGTGGATGTTTGATAAGAACAATTTGGACTATTACACACATCCAACAAAAAGCTATGAAATTCTATAGTCCAATTAAACTGATTACTATGTGCCAAGTAAGCCTAAATTAACATGGCTTAGTTGTGTGTGTGTGTGTGTGTGTGTGTGTGTGTGTGTGTGTGTGTGTGAAAGAGAGAGAGAGAGAGAGAGAGAGAGAGAGAGAGAGAGAGAGAGAGAGAGAGAGAGACTTGATAATGAGGAGAGAAGAAGAAAGAGGACGAAACATGATACTGATTCACATGATACTGATTCATAGCCTACTCCTCTCAATTGGCACTGACAGGGCCACTGAGCTTCGAGTCCCCATCTGACTGACAGATCACTATCAACAATGTAGTCAGTCACCACACTGTAACACAATGAGAAGATGTTTGGAATTTAATCTGGGACACTGATTGAAAAGCTGATGATCAGTATATTTATGCTGCCACTTCTACTCTCCATGGTGGTCAAATAATGGCTCTGAAAATTTCATACACCACCAGGTTTCAAGCTGGCTTACCTCTGAATTGAGCAGCACCATGCAGCACAAGTGTACTAAATGATGAAGGGAGGTTTGACTAGCTGTCAGGTTACAAAAAGTATTCCTATCTCTGAAGAGCACCTAAAGAATACTGCCCCTCTACAATAGCTGCTTCTGAAATATACAACCCAAGGCAAATAAAATGAAGCACCACAAAGAAATTATCTAAATTGGACAGAAATTCATGGATATGATGTGCATCTACAGATAAACAACAATTTTAGAAAAATTGGATGATTTATCCCAGAAAAAGAGCTTCAAAACTTCAGCAAGTCAGCAATGCTTTGGTCCAACTCTGGCCCTTATGCAAGCAATTTTCACCTTGTTATTGGCTGAATGATTTTGAATATCCTCCTGAGGGATACCATGCCAAATAATTGCCAAGTGGTGTGTTTGGTCATCAAAAGCCCAAGACAGTTCAAGTGCTGTGCCCATAATGCTCCAAACATACTCAAGTCAGAAGAGATCCACTGATATTGCTGGCCAAGGTAACATTTGCCAAGCATGAAGACAAGCAGTAGAAAGTTTTGCCATGTATGAGTGGATATTATTTTGATCAAATGTAAGCCCAGAATGCAATGAATGGCAACAAAATGGGGCATAGAATATTGTTGTCTACCACTGTGCTGTAAGGATGCTGTGGTTGATAACCAAAGGGGTCCTGCTATGAATAGAAACAGCACATCAGACCACTACTGGTTTTTGGGCTATATAACTGGTGAAAGTCGGGTTGATATTTCACTGCTGCCTGCACCATCTCCTGACACATCTTCAACCTGGAATCTCATTGACTGGAGTAGAATTGTCTTCAGTGATGAATTATGCTTTGAAGTGTGCCCCTACGACCAGAGTGTATTATGAGATACACGATCTGCAAACACAGTGAGTTTGGTTAGTGTTTCAACATAGACTGCTTCCATCATTTTGAGAAGACTTCTTGCAAACAGGCCAGGAATTAATGTCATTCTGTAAGCTTCAATTGTCACCCTTAAGCTCTTATAATGAGCAGTAATTTCAGGTAAATGAATCACACCAAATCAAATAAAAAGAAGAAGAAGGAGAAGTAAAACAGCTGCAATCTAAGTGGGGCCATGGTTAATCATATCAAAAGTGAAACATTTAGATCCTGTCTATCCCACATGGCATACTAAGGGGGAACCTATTGCACAGTCTTCACTTGAAGCTATGCTTGTTTCTGGCCTAACTTAAGTTAAAGTATCATTTAGAGCTGTGACATATCTTGCCTTTAATTTCAAGGATTTGGAAACCAATACTTCTGCACATTCCTCAGGTTCCACAACATACAACTGCAAGTGACATTCTGTAGATACCAGTTTGGTAGTTACCAACAAATTCTGAGCAATGGTTTGGACACCTTTATGTGCATGAATCCTGTTTACTACAAAAGCAAATGGTATCACACTCAAACTACTACCCAGGTAGGCACAATTTTTCTGAACAAAATTGTTTGAAAGGTATTTTACAAAAGGATATTGACAGCCACAAGATTCTGTTTAATACTCATAACTGCTCATAAAAAACTATTTACGATATTAGCTTCACATTTCTCTCTCTGAGTAACACTGCAAGTGATCTGAATGTCTAAAAAGACTTGTCAGACCTTGTGCGAGTAGGCACAACACATTTAGACAATTTTTTGTTTTGCCAGCTCTAGCAATACTCTTTGTATGTTAATATTCACCACTAGTTCCTGCTGTGCACTAAGAGGGGTTTTATCTCCTTTTCTTTTTGCAGTTTCAGCTTTTTTAACGATAAAATAAAGATCTCTTATCTACTCACAGCATGGCAAACATTAAAACAATCAAATGGGGCCTCAAATACTTGAGCAAGACTAATACAATATGTGTACTGCAGATTAAGATTAGGATTGCTCACAATCAACTGATTTAACTCTGCAGTTCAACCTCATCAACACACGGGAGGTTGACATGCAGGCAGGCAGACCATCACATGACGACACTGACTTGAAAGTTTTGCCAGCTTGTGATCAGCATGTAGACTGGTCATGTTGACCCTTGTGGTTGAGATTTAGAAAGACTGCTATCTGGACTGAGAATCATCCTGAGAAGGCTCTATCGAGGCTCAGAACTGCTCACATACTTGCTGAATACTGTAGGTCACTGCAGACTAGTGTATTACATGCAGAGTTACCAGTGTCTCAACTGTCCCGCAAGCACTCCTCTGGTGTAAGTCTTTCACCCAGGGGAAAGAACAGAGAGAGGCAACTCGGGTAACAGCTATAAATCTCCAAACATATCCAGCTCCTGCCCTACCTATACTTAACTACATGTTCAGTTTGATAGTGATAAGCTGGACCTTAAAGCCAACAGCTTCAACTACTTCTCATTTGGTGGCAATAAATAGCAGAATTTTAAGTATCTGAGGGTATATTATTGGGAGAAGGAGATGAGTTACACAACATCAAGCACAATAGTGTTTAATAACTGAGATGTTCCCAACAATGCTCTTTTATGCAGGGTGGAGAAAAATTGTGTTGCGAAATTTTAAACCAGGATAGCTGATGGCAGTAGGAAAAAAAATTACTAACATCATGCAGGTCAACAACGTACCATTTTAAAACTACGGAAACGTGGTGCCACGTGTTCCAATTGGCCGTGGGATTGCCAGGTTTCCATTTGTTAGTTGACGGGAAGCGCTATAATTGTCAGTTCACACATACAAATGTCCCTCGTCCGTCACTGCTCGAATGTGATACACATACGTGTCAAATAGGTCTTGCTGTTTCTCTCCACCTCATGTAAGAGGCATTCACATGTAAGCTTCACTTCAGAGCACACACATGTCACCTGGGATTTAGTCATACAGTATGTGGTGTCACTGCCAGACACTACACTTGCTAGGTGGTAGCATTTAAATCGGCCGCGGTCCGTTAGTATAAGTCGGACCCGCATGTCGCCACTATCAGTGATTGCAGACCGAGCGCCACCACACGGCAGGACTAGAGAGACTTCCTAGCACTCGCCCCAGTTGTACAATGGACTTTGCTAGTAATGGTTCACTGACAAAATACGTCCTTATTTGCCGAGACGGTAGTTAGCATAGCCTTCAGCTACGTCATTTGCTACGACCTAGCAAGGCGCCATTATCAGTTGCTATTGATCTTGTGATGCATTTACCGCCAGACCGACGTACACCATTAATGGATTAAAGTTAAGTATTCCACCAGCTACGTCCGTTTTTCTATATTCTAATTTCCTTGTCCTGTTCCAGACCTCACGCCAGCCTGCGTAAGCTAAAACGCGTGCCTTTTGGCTTCCTCTAGTAATTTGGGGTTGGCTCTTCTGCCAGCCCACAACACAGTAAGTATGGCAACACAGTATTTGTTTGAAGAACGGCAAGATATGGTTTTTGTTTATGAACTAATCGACAATAATGCACATGAAGCTCGATGTTTGTATGGTGAATGATACCCAGCAAGACATCACCCACACCTGCAAACATTTACAGCAATTCACCCATGGCTTGGCGAAACAGGCTTGTTAGCAGGATATCGTGGTGATGCCGGAAGACCTCGAACATGACGGGATGCAGCATTTGAAGAGACTGTTCTCAAGTGCTTCGAGGAAACATCTATGACCTGTAGTCTAGTGGTTGGACATAACACTGCGGTCACTCATCAGTTCGTCTGTTTTGAGGAATGATGGCCAGCATCTATTTACTTTCCACCCTGCTGAAGACCTAAATCCTGTAGCAGACTATGAACACAGGCTAGGGTTTTGCCGTTGGTTTCTGCGATGTGTTGCGTGAGATCCCGACTTCCCTGCCATTGTGATGTTTACAGTATGAATGCATCTTCCATTGGGATGGCCTTTGCAACATTCAAAACGTTCATTACTGGGCAAGGAGAAATCCTCACCACGTGTACATCCACAGACACCATGAACAATTTTTGCTCAACGTTTGGTCAGGCATTGTGGTTGACCATCTTATTGGGCCAGTTTGTCTACCTTCTCAACTTACTGGGGCAAATTACCTTAACTTTTTTGCACGAAATGCTACCCGGCTTGCTGGAAGATGTTCCTCTGGACATTTGTCTATGCATGTGGTTGCAGCATGGGTCACCTGCACATAACAGTCATGCTGTGTGTGGATATTTAGATGAACTCTTCTGTTGTTGTTGTTGTGGTCTTCAGTCCTGAGACTGGTTTGATGCAGCTCTCCATGCTACTCTATCCTGTGCAAGCTTTTTCATCTCCCAGTACCTACTGCAACCTACATCCTTCTGAATCTGCTTAGTGTATTCATCTCTTGGTCTCCCCCTACGATTTTTACCCTCCACGCTGCCCTCCAATACTAAATTGGTGATCCCTTGATGCCTCAGAACATGTCCTACCAACCGATCCCTTCTTCTGGTCAAGTTGTGCCACAAACTTCTCTTCTCCCCAATCCTATTCAATACTTCCTCATTAGTTATGTGATCTACCCATCTAATCTTCAGCATTCTTCTGTAGCACCACATTTCGAAAGCTTCTATTCTCTTCTTGTCCAAACTATTTATCGTCCATACATGGCTACACTCCATACGAATACTTTCAGAAATGACTTCCTGACACTTAAATCAATACTGGATGTTAACAAAGTTCTCTTCTTCAGAAACGCTTTCCTTGCCATTGCCAGCCTACATTTTATGTCCTCTCTATTTCGACCATCATCAGTTATTTTGCTCCCCAAATAGCAAAACTCCTTTACTACTTTAAGTGCCTCATTTCCTAATCTAATTCCCTCAGCATCACCCGACTTAATTCGACTACATTCCACTATCCTTGTTTTGCTTTTATTGATGTTCATCTTATATCCTCCTTTCAAGACACTATCCATTCCATTAAACTGCTCTTCCAACTCCTTTGCTGTCTCTGACAGAATTACAATGTCATCGGCGAACTTCAACATTTTTATTTCTTCTCCATGAATTTTAATACCCACTCCGAATTTTTCTTTTGTTTCCTTTACTGCTTGCTCAAAATACAGATTGAACAACATCGGGGAGAGGCTACAACCCTGTCTTACTCCCTTCCCAACCACTGCTTCCCTTTCATGTCCCTCGACTCTTATAACTGCCATCTGGTTTCTGTACAAATTGTAAATAGCCTTTCGCTCCCTGTATTTTACCCCTGCCATCTTTAGAATTTGAAAGAGAGTAATCCAGTCAACATTGTCAAAAGCTTTCTCTAAGTCTACAAATGCTAGAAACGTAGGTTTGCCTTTCCTTAATCTTTCTTCTAAGATAAGTCGTAAGGTCAGTATTGCCTCACGTGTTCCAGTGTTTCTACGGAATCCAAACTGATCTTCCCCGAGGTTGGCTTCTACTAGTTTTTCCATTCGTCTGTAAAGAATTCGTGTTAGTATTTTGCAGCTGTGACTTATTAAGCTGATAGTTCGGTAATTTTCACATCTGTCAACACCTGCTTTCTTTGGGATTGGAATTATTATATTCTTCTTGAAGTCTGAGGGTATTTCGCCTGTTTCATACATCTTGCTCACCAGATGGTAGAGTTTTGTCAGGACTGGCTCTCCCACGGCCGTCAGTAGTTCCAATGGAATATTGTCTACTCCGGGGGCCTTGTTTCGACTCAGGTCTTTCAGTGCTCTGTCAAACTCTTCACGCAGTATCGTATCTCCCATTTCATCTTCATCTACATCCTCTTCCATTTCCATAATATTGTCCTCAAGTACATCGCCCTTGTATAGACCCTCTATATACTCCTTCCACCTTTCTGCTTTCCCTTCTTTGCTTAGAACTGGGTTTCCATCTGATCTCTTGATATTCATACAAGTGGTTCTCGTATCTCCGAAGGTCTCTTTAATTTTCCTGTAGGCGGTATCTATCTTACCCCTAGTGAGATAGGCCTCTACATCCTTACATTTGTCCTCTAGCCATCCCTGCTTAGCCATTTTGCACTTCCTGTCGATCTCATTTTTGAGACGTTTGTATTCCTTTTTGCCTGTTTCACTTACTGCATTTTTATATTTTCTCCTTTCATCAATTAAATTCAATATTTCTTCTGTTACCCAAGGATTTCTACTAGCCCTCGTCTTTTTACCTACTTGATCCTCTGCTGCCTTCACTACTTCATCCCTCAAAGCTACCCATTCTTCTTCTACTGTATTTATTTCCCCCATTCCTGTCAATTGCTCCATTATGCTCTCCCTGAATCTCTGTACAACCTCTGGTTCTTTTAGTTTATCCAGGTCCCATCTCCTTAAATTCCCACCTTTTTGCAGTTTCTTCAGTTTTAATCTACAGGTCATAACCAATAGATTGTGGTCAGAGTCCACATCTGCCCCTGGAAATGTCTTACAATTTAAAACCTGGTTCCTAAATCTCTGTCTTACCATTATATAATCTATCTGATACCTTTTAGTATCTCCAGGGTTCTTCCATGTATACAACCTTCTTTCATGATTCTTAAACCAAGTGTTAGTTATGATTATGTTGTGCTCTGTGCAAAATTCTACCAGGCGGCTTCCTCTTTCATTTCTGTCCCCCAATCCATATTCACCTACTATGTTTCCTTCTCTCCCTTTTCCTACACTCGAATTCCAGTCACCCATGACTATTAAATTTTCGTCTCCCTTCACAATCTGAATAATTTCTTTTATTTCATCATACATTTCTTCAATTTCTTCGTCATCTGCAGAGCTAGTTGGCATATAAACTTTTACTACTGTAGTAGGTGTGGGCTTCGTATCTATCTTGGCCATAATAATGCGTTCACTATGCTGTTTGTAGTAGCTTACCCGCATTCCTATTTTCCTATTCATTATTAAACCTACTCCTGCATTACCCCTATTTGATTTTGTGTTTATAACCCTGTAGTCACCTGACCAGAAGTCTTGTTCCTCCTGCCACCGAACTTCACTAATTCCCACTATATCTAACTTCAACCTATCCATTTCCCTTTTTAAATTTTCTAACCTACCTGTCCGATTAAGGGATCTGACATTCCACGCTCCGATCCGTAGAACGCCAGTTTTCTTTCTCCTGATAACGACATCCTCTTGAGTAGTCCCCGCCCGGAGATCCGAATGGGGGACTATTTTACCTCCGGAATATTTTACCCAAGAGGACGCCATCATCATGTAATCATACAGTAAAGCTGCATGCCCTCGGGAAAAATTACGGCTGTAGTTTCCCCTTGCTTTCAGCCGTTCACAGTACCAGCACAGCAAGGCCGTTTTGGTTATTGTTACAAGGCCAGATCAGTCAATCATCCAGACTGTTGCCCTTGCAACTACTGAAAAGGCTGCTGCCCCTCTTCAGGAACCACACGTTTGTCTGGCCTCTCAACAGATACCCCTCCGTTGTGGTTGCACCTACGGTACGGCTATCTGTATCGCTGAGGCACGCAAGCCTCCCCACCAACTCTTCTATGGCCAGGTAAATGGCAGAGGTGCTCATAGGACACGGCCCCTGTGATCCCAGACCTGACACCACCAGTCATTTATCTGTGGGGACTCTTCAAGGTTCTAGTTCTTTCACCCCAGTATGAACCACCTAGGAACAAAGAGGAATTAATGCATCTCATTCATCATGCCACCAATCACATCAAGGCAAAGCCAGTAATCTTTTAAAGATTTCAGCAAAACACCGTTCGACACTATCGACCTTGTGTTGCGTAGAGGGTATGCAAACTAACAGCTGTTGATGGGTTTGTTTCCAGTACGTCTTATCATGAAACTACAATGGATGTGTTGGGGACCCCAGCGGATTCACCTCCAGCCCTCAGAGTGGAAGGCTGACATGCTATCACCGAGTGTGTGGGCTGCCTTGGATACATCACGATCTTTGGCAGGCAAAGTGTGCCCGGTCATGCGTTGTCCAGAGCATCTGGCAACAGGTCAATCCTGCAGCCAATTTGAGCATATGATGCCAAGTTTCTGTAGTTTAAAAGTTGTGTTTTAATGCCCTACACAACATTAGTAATTTTCATTCCTACTGGCATCAGCTAACCAGGGTTAAAATTTCATGATACAATTTTTCTGCACCCTGTATGTAGATGATAACCATCACATAGGCCAAATTCAGAAACTGACCTCAAGAACTACCCACCTGTGGGACATCTGGCATGCCGTTGCTGGAGGAGTTTAGTGCCACCTATGGGTCATCTGGATCCCTCAGACCAAGCCCCTGTTAGATAACCTGCTCTTCAGTGCATAGTCTCATCCCACTACCCTTCTAAATTTAGCCATCCATCAGCATGACCTCCCTTTTCCTATGTAGTACATCTAACTGAATGTAAAGTGCATGCAACTATTACACAAATATGAGAAAATAGCTGACTAGTTCTTAAATTAATGAGTGTAAATATTAGTACTGGTGATAGACACATATTACTATTCTAGCTTTCAGAGCTGTTACTTCTTTCCTCAGTGATGGGACTTGCATAGGTTGGGAAGTCTGGAAATGTGGGTTAATCAAATGGGGATAACCTTTCGTGAGAATGAGGAAACAAAAATGGGGTAGGAAAAGGAAGGGGGATGTTGTCAGAGAAAGTGCATCATAGACAGTACATTAGTAACCAATGTGCCTGGTTGACTACAGAGATGACAGTGTGAGAAGTAATAATGGATATGGAGAGAGAGAGAGAGTGTAGTGTGTACACAAATGAGGAGAAAAACAGAGACAGAGGTTGGGCAGGGAAGAGGAAAAAAAAAATAAAGAAATGGAAGCAATAAAGAAAATAATGACCCATAATAAATTTTTGTAAAATGTGTGAATTACAATCAAAATATGATAATGCAAATGATGGCTCAATTATGTCAACAGAGGTTAAGCCTCTTAAGACATCGGTATGTGAACATGTGTTGGAGGATAAGTTCCAGAGACCAGGGAAACTTATCAGGTAGGAGGATCTGTGTACTCAATAGACCACAGTGCCTGCGACAACACATGAGCTGTTTGGGTATCTGGCTAGGTACTGGTTTTTATGGACTCCAGAGCTGAGAACTCTTCCTCACACACATTTTTGCATCCCAACAGCCTTATCAACTTAGCTTCCACTAACAACTCCCCTTTTATCATCATCGTCGTTGTCGTCGTCACCTCTATTGCATCTCATTTTTTTTTACTGTTCTTACATTCTTATTTTCAGCCTGCCCTCCCTTTCTCTAACTTTTCTCCCCCCCCCCCTCCCCCTTCCATTTCTTAATTGTATTACTCATTTTTCTTCTTCCTCTTAATCTGTTTTCTTTTTTTAAGCAGAGGACCTCACATCACTAAGTATACAGAGAAGGCTACAAAATCAAAAAATTACAGCAGTGATACTTTTAGGGGTATATCTGGCCTATCCAGAGGATAGGCCAGATATATGACACATTGTGTTGCAGACAAGCACAATGAAGAGTGTTAAACATTTTTGGTTTGGCCAAAGTCTTCTTCAGAAAAGAAAACACACATTCACACAAGCAAGCCCACATCATCCACACATAACCACTGTCTTGGACTGCTCCAGCAACAATGCAATAGTAACATTGATTGAAAGTAGCAATCCAGAATGGGGAACAAAAGGGGTAGATATAGCAGGGTACAGGTGCAGTGAGGGAACAGCATCATCTGACCGAGCAGGCAGGGTCTAGATGGCAGCAGGACAATGCTGCGAGACTCAGTATCTGGAAGCTGTGGGAGAGCAAGTGGGGAAGAATTGGGGAGAAAAGGGGAATGGGTAAGGAGAGTAGCAGAGAAGGGGAGAAAGACCGGTGGGTGCATTGGAAGAGACGAGCACAGGATATAGGTGAGGGAACATAAGTAGGGAGGTGGTGTGGGACAGATGCAGCATAAGCTGTTGGGTATATTGTGTGGGAACAACAGGTTGTAGTAGACAGAGGACACAATTTTGAGTGTGGAGAAAGTTTTGAAAGGATAACAAACCACATCTACTGTTCAGGAAAGCTGGTGGTGGAGAGGATGATCCACATGGATCAGGTTATGAAGCAGCTATATAAATGAAACGCGTTATAGACTGCTGCATGTTGTTCCACATGGTGGGCCATATAGCTGTTGGCTGCAGTTTGGCAGTGGCCATTCATCCTGGTTGACAGCTGATTGATAATCCTTTCAATATAAAAAGCTATGCAATGAGTGGAGTAGAGTTGGTATATTACACCTCAAACTGGAAAACCATCTCTCAGAGTAACACAAGGCTCAATTCTGGGCCAAATCCTATTTCTTTTTTATGTAAATTACTTACCCATATATAAATTATCATTCAGTTTTCTTTGCTGATGACATCAGTACTTGTAGAAAATAAAAACACAGAAAAGATTCCTGAAAATGTCATAGAAACGTAGATGTTTGGTTCCATGTAAATGGCAAAAAAAAAAAAAAAAAAACATCATGGTCCTCACCCATAGATTATCTAAAAAATAAACTAAACAGCCTGGCATTTGCTATGACAATCTTAGCCAATGTCACTAGTAAAGACACAAAAAAAGTAGTATACCATAGTTACTTTGAGTCAGTAGTGAGATACAATATTGTCTTCTGGGGGAATGACAAGAATATTAACTTTGCAGAAAAAAATTCCCAGAAACATATGCAGTGCAAAGCCAAAAGAATCTTGTCGGCCATTATTAAGAGATCTTAAGATACTAAGCGTTCCCTCATTATATCTATATTAAATAATTATTTTCACAAGTAATAACCCTAAACTCTTTTTGTCAATTTCCAGCATAGTTACGAAACTAGAAACAAAGAAAGCTTCATGCTGCCTACACATAGGCTCAATCTTTTTGCACAGACTCCACAATACATGGGAATGAAAGTATACAATAAACTGAAAGACACAAATTTTAGAAAGGTCCAAAAAGAGAATTGTATAGTACCCTAGTGCAGAAATGTTATTACTCTGTTGATCTGACCATTTGAGCAGAATAAAAACCACAATAATAAATAATATTCAGATTTTGTTGTGGTTATATACAAAATATTGTACCCCATGCATAATTTATCATAGTTATCAGCTGACAAGTCTCCTGTGCATAAAATCGATGATTTAACTTGTGCGTTATGAGACAACAAAATTCTGATTCTGATTGCAAAGCTGTTTCTACATGTAGCCTGCACTCTGATAGGTTGGAATAATCCAGTGACAGGACTGGAAGCACTGTTTTGGTGGAGTGAACATGTTTTGCACCTAAGTCTCCCATGGAGGAGATATGTGGAGAAGATATGTGGAGAAGATATGTGGAGAAGATATGTGGAGAAGATATGTGGAGAAGATATGTGGAGAAGATATGTGGAGAAGATATGTGGAGAAGATATGTGGAGAAGATATGTGGAGAAGATATGTGGAGAAGATATGTGGAGAAGATATGTGGAGAAGATATGTGGAGAAGATATGTGGAGAAGATATGTGGAGAAGATATGTGGAGAAGATATGTGGAGAAGATATGTGGAGAAGATATGTGGAGAAGATATGTGGAGAAGATATGTGGAGAAGATATGTGGAGAAGATATGTGGAGAAGATATGTGGAGAAGATATGTGGAGAAGATATGTGGAGAAGATATGTGGAGAAGATATGTGGAGAAGATATGTGGAGAAGATATGTGGAGAAGATATGTGGAGAAGATATGTGGAGAAGATATGTGGAGAAGATATGTGGAGAAGATATGTGGAGAAGATATGTGGAGAAGATATGTGGAGAAGATATGTGGAGAAGATATGTGGAGAAGATATGTGGAGAAGATATGTGGAGAAGATATGTGGAGAAGATATGTGGAGAAGATATGTGGAGAAGATATGTGGAGAAGATATGTGGAGAAGATATGTGGAGAAGATATGTGGAGAAGATATGTGGAGAAGATATGTGGAGAAGATATGTGGAGAAGATATGTGGAGAAGATATGTGGAGAAGATATGTGGAGAAGATATGTGGAGAAGATATGTGGAGAAGATATGTGGAGAAGATATGTGGAGAAGATATGTGGAGAAGATATGTGGAGAAGATATGTGGAGAAGATATGTGGAGAAGATATGTGGAGAAGATATGTGGAGAAGATATGTGGAGAAGATATGTGGAGAAGATATGTGGAGAAGATATGTGGAGAAGATATGTGGAGAAGATATGTGGAGAAGATATGTGGAGAAGATATGTGGAGAAGATATGTGGAGAAGATATGTGGAGAAGATATGTGGAGAAGATATGTGGAGAAGATATGTGGAGAAGATATGTGGAGAAGATATGTGGAGAAGATATGTGGAGAAGATATGTGGAGAAGATATGTGGAGAAGATATGTGGAGAAGATATGTGGAGAAGATATGTGGAGAAGATATGTGGAGAAGATATGTGGAGAAGATATGTGGAGAAGATATGTGGAGAAGATATGTGGAGAAGATATGTGGAGAAGATATGTGGAGAAGATATGTGGAGAAGATATGTGGAGAAGATATGTGGAGAAGATATGTGGAGAAGATATGTGGAGAAGATATGTGGAGAAGATATGTGGAGAAGATATGTGGAGAAGATATGTGGAGAAGATATGTGGAGAAGATATGTGGAGAAGATATGTGGAGAAGATATGTGGAGAAGATATGTGGAGAAGATATGTGGAGAAGATATGTGGAGAAGATATGTGGAGAAGATATGTGGAGAAGATATGTGGAGAAGATATGTGGAGAAGATATGTGGAGAAGATATGTGGAGAAGATATGTGGAGAAGATATGTGGAGAAGATATGTGGAGAAGATATGTGGAGAAGATATGTGGAGAAGATATGTGGAGAAGATATGTGGAGAAGATATGTGGAGAAGATATGTGGAGAAGATATGTGGAGAAGATATGTGGAGAAGATATGTGGAGAAGATATGTGGAGAAGATATGTGGAGAAGATATGTGGAGAAGATATGTGGAGAAGATATGTGGAGAAGATATGTGGAGAAGATATGTGGAGAAGATATGTGGAGAAGATATGTGGAGAAGATATGTGGAGAAGATATGTGGAGAAGATATGTGGAGAAGATATGTGGAGAAGATATGTGGAGAAGATATGTGGAGAAGATATGTGGAGAAGATATGTGGAGAAGATATGTGGAGAAGATATGTGGAGAAGATATGTGGAGAAGATATGTGGAGAAGATATGTGGAGAAGATATGTGGAGAAGATATGTGGAGAAGATATGTGGAGAAGATATGTGGAGAAGATATGTGGAGAAGATATGTGGAGAAGATATGTGGAGAAGATATGTGGAGAAGATATGTGGAGAAGATATGTGGAGAAGATATGTGGAGAAGATATGTGGAGAAGATATGTGGAGAAGATATGTGGAGAAGATATGTGGAGAAGATATGTGGAGAAGATATGTGGAGAAGATATGTGGAGAAGATATGTGGAGAAGATATGTGGAGAAGATATGTGGAGAAGATATGTGGAGAAGATATGTGGAGAAGATATGTGGAGAAGATATGTGGAGAAGATATGTGGAGAAGATATGTGGAGAAGATATGTGGAGAAGATATGTGGAGAAGATATGTGGAGAAGATATGTGGAGAAGATATGTGGAGAAGATATGTGGAGAAGATATGTGGAGAAGATATGTGGAGAAGATATGTGGAGAAGATATGTGGAGAAGATATGTGGAGAAGATATGTGGAGAAGATATGTGGAGAAGATATGTGGAGAAGATATGTGGAGAAGATATGTGGAGAAGATATGTGGAGAAGATATGTGGAGAAGATATGTGGAGAAGATATGTGGAGAGCTGAGGGATTGGAAGCATCAAAGGGATGAACTAGGATGTTGTGTAGGTTGTATGGACATGGAATACTACTTTAGGAGGGATGGGAAGAATCTCTGTTAGGACATCCCTTGTTTCAGGACACAATAATAGAGTGTCAAAGACCTATCAAGGAATGGCCTGAAACGAAATACTTCCTACCCAATATACTTCCCACCCATCCTAAAATGGTGTTGCACTGCCCACCCTACCTCTGCAACATCTAAGACCATCACTATGATTTCCCCCCAATCTGAAATCCTTGCCACAGGGGTCATAGCCCTGTGAAAGACCTAGGCGGCAAACCTGCCCTATCCAACCACCAAGCCCTTCCGATTCCAGTCCTGACAGCTTATGCCCCCCCCCCTCTCTCTCTCTCCCTCCCTCCCTCCATTGTAGGGCAGCCCCAAGTGCAAAGAGCCATATTACATACCAGATCTGATGCAATCATTGCACAGATTTTTATATTGGTAAGATTACCAACTAGCTGGCAACCAAGATGAATCGCCACTGCCAAACTGTGACAGAGAGCTATGTGTACCATCCTGTGCAACAACATACTGCTGAATGTAACATGCTTGACTTCATGTGGCTGCTTCATAACCTGGATTGTCTCCTCCCCCCCTTTCCCCCTCCGTCTGCCACCAGTTTTTCTGAACTGAGCACTGAGCTTTACAACACAATCTCCAATTCTGAAATGATCCCAGTGTTTTCTCTTCTGAAGAAGACTTTGGGCAAAAGCATTAAGTAAAACTGTCATTTTATTCCAGACTTTCCTGTCAGTCATCAGACTACATCATATATAACAAAAACTTTACATAAATAAGTTAACTAACACTTAACTTCCCAATTGCACTGTAACTTCTGCAGGAGACTTTAAAGAGCCAGAAACCATTTGATAAAACCATCATTTTGTAATTTGACAGAGTGACATGACATCCTATGAAACACAACTAAGACCCCACTCATAATGTAAATATATATTTGACTAGATGGCATTACATAGCTCTGATCTTTTTCTCCCTACAACTGCTTCAAATTCACACAGTCTCAAATCCAAAAGTACTAAGGTCAGCAAGAACTAGCAGGAAGCTCTACAAATCCAAAAAACTAGATAAAGAGGCTGTTGTGTCATGTCTCCAAGAGGATCTCAAAAGAATTACCTCTGGGCTGGAACACATAGAAAGACCATGGCTGAGCTTTTCTTCTAAAGTCAACCATACGCTGGATATGTATGCACGCCATAGAACCATTCCCAATGGAGAGCCACTTGATGGTATGTAGTCACTGTAGAGAAACTTCTAAACATACAGTTTGCAGCAAAAAACATGTAAAACAAAGCTCAGGGCTAGAAAGAGAGTGATGCTGCCTGCACAAACTACCAAACTGAACCTTACAGAAAATTCTCCCACAAAACCAACATAAATACTTCTCATGCACGAACCCTATCAGTGACACCAATGTTAGTACCCAGTGACTTACATATGACACAGAAATGGAAACTGGTGTAATAAATCAAAGCAAAACATTACTTCAGGACCCAGTGGAATCCTTTTAAGTACCTAAAATAAAAATTTGTGACCAGTTATTGAAAGAAAGCACAGATCAAATCTGCCTTGAGAAGGGTAGCAGAAGTGACATAGAAAACTTACATCCAGTATACCAATAGCCATCTGTTCTAGAATTCTGAAATCAAACTTGATGATGTATCTCAAGGAGAATGTCCTCCTCCACATCAAACGGCATCCATATAAAGACTGTGCTAAAATCTATTTCTCTTTCTTCACATGATGTCCTGAAAGCCAGGAACAATGGCAATTCTGTGGATGCAGTATATCTAGAATTCTGAAAGGCATTTGACACTCTACCCCATTAATGTTTGTTAACAGAAGTATGAGTGTATGGGATATCAAACAAAATTTGTTTCTGTATTGTTGATTTCTACGTAGGAAAGGAGGAAGAAAGCTGCACAAATATCCAGACATATCTTGATAATGTTTTAAAGTGGAGCAATGACTGGTAATTTGTAATGGGTGTTCAGGAATGTAAACTGTGCATTGCACAAAACAAAACGTGGTATACTATGACTACAACAGTCATTGCAGAAAACTAGAACCAGTTAACTCACACAAATACCTGAGTACCAGTTTATTGGGTCATCAAATGGAGTGCATACCAAGCTTAATCATACCAGTACTTACATAGAATAAAGAATGTATACGAAGAACAAAAGCACACAAATGTTGGAAAACCTAAATTGGTATGCTTTGTGATAGATATCATTCACCCTTCTTATGAAGTTTCCAGGTCTAGAAGTAAGTGAAGACTATGGGGATATTCTTCAGCTCTTTATGTATCACACCAGCAGAGATTGTAGGGACAAGATTAGTTTAATTAAAGCACAGAGCCATTTAAGTAGAAATTCTTCCTGCATGTTAGACATGATCTGAATGGGAAGAAAATTTAATATGTTACAATGCTAAGTATCCACTGCCACAAATCTCACAGCAATTTGAAGATTATTTAAAATTACTTCTATTTCAGTTGCAGTTTTTATTTTAGGAGAGACTCCCCACTGAACATGCCATATATGATGCCAGTTTCACTTGATTTGTGATATTTGTCTGAATGAGATAAATTAATTCACAGTGTTTTTATTTTGATCTTTATCTGTATAAAGCACAAGTATGGGAAAATTGGTAGAAGCCAACCTTATGGATGACCGGTCTGGATTCTGGAGAAATGTAGGACATGTGAGGCAAAACTGACCCTAAGACATCTCTTGTTGTTGTTGTTGTTGTTGTCACTGTCTTCAGTCCAGAGGCTGGTTTGATGCAACTCTCCATACTACACTACCTTTGCAAGCTGCTTCATCTCTAAGTACCTACTGCAACCTACATCCTTCTGAATCTGCTTAGTGTATCTCTTTGTCTCCCTCTACAACATATTTTACAACATAGGTAAATGAAAGGCAAACCTATGTTTATAGCATTCCTGGACTTAGAGAAAGCTTTTTACAATACTGGCAGGAATAGTCTCTCTCAAATTCTGAAGGTATTGTGGGCAAAATACAGGCAGCTAAGGGCTATAGCAAAGATGTACAACACAGAAGCAGTGGTTGAGAAGGGAGTGAGACAGGGTTGTAGCCCGTTCCTCAGTGTTCAATCTGTACATTGAACAAGCAGTAAAGGAAATGAAAGAAAAATTTGGGGTAGGAATTGAAGTTCATGGATAATAAATAAAATCTTTAAGGTTTGTCAATGACATTGTAATTTAGTCAGAGAGAGGGCAAAGCACTTGGAACAGCAGATGAATGGAATGGACAGTATCTTGAAAGGAAGATGGAGTTGAACATCAACAAAACCAAGGACAATCAAATTTAGTTCAATTAAATCAGTTGATGCTAAGAGAATTAGATTAGGGTAAGACTCATTGAAAGTAGTAGGTGAGTTTTCCTATTTGGGCAGCAAAATAACTGATGTAGGCCAAAGTAGAGAGGACATAAAATGTAGACATGCAATGGCAAGAAAAGCATTTTTGAAGAAAAGAAATTTGTTGACATAGGATATATTTAAGTGTTAGAAAATCTTTTGTGAAAGTAATTGTCTTGAGTGTAGCCATTTTTGGAAGTGGAACATGAACAATAAACAGTGACATTTGTGGCACAACTCGACAAAAACAAAGAGATCGGTTGATAGGACACATTTAGAAACATCAAGGGATCACCAATTTAGTAATGCGGGCCGAGGCAGAGGCAGAGCATAAGTGTGGTACATATGTGCGTGTGACAAAAGGGCCCGGAGGGGATGGGGGGGGGTTAAAAATCTTAGAGGAGTAGGGGAATGCCAACTAACGAATACAGTAAGCAGATTCAGAAGGATGTAGGTTGCAGTATTTATTCAGAGATGGAGAGGCTCATGCAGGATACAGTAGCATGGAGAGCTGCATCAAACCAATCTTTGGATTGAAGATTACTGCAACGAGATCATCATCATCATCATCATCATCATCATCATCATCATCATGAGGCATTGAGAAGCTTTTACGACACAATAAATTAGTGGTTCAATTGTCACTTAACTGAAAGAAAGCACAGAATTGTGTTAGATAGAATAAGTTTCATCATGATTGACTCTTAAGTTGAGTGGGACAAATTATTATTGGTGTTTGATAGGATTGAACTACAGAACCACTCCTGTCCTTGTTCCATATAACTTATCTTCCACTTAACACTGGTAAAGCAGAAAGAGTACTCTTTTAATATGATACAAGCAGCATAATCCAAGCAGCAACAGCAGGTGCAATAAATGAAATGTATAAGGTCTCGTTAACTGATTCTTGGTAAACTGTGTATCACATAACTTATGAAAGTTACAGTTCATTCAATTCTGTACAAGGTAAGATACATCATTTCAATTAAGAATACAGCATGTCAGGCAATAGAATCTGCAAAACTGGCTGTTCAAAATTCCTGAGTACACTTTTAACTTTAAGTGAAAATCACATGTTTTAGATGTTCTCAAACCCCTGGCTTCAGCAACTTAGCTCTCTGGATCATTTCAGGTTTTGGTGACAAAAGCATTATAAAATTAGCTTAATTCACATACTTCCATGAATTGATGTTGAATGAAATAATTTTCTGGGGCATTTCCACACAGTACACAAGGTATTCCACAGAAATGTGCAGTAAGAATAGTGTCTGGTGTAACTTCCTCTATAGGTGAGATGGCTAATGCACAACTGTGGGCTGGAGCTCAACTCTGTATGCTTGTTTGAATCCTGATGGTGGAAAAATATTTGTGTGTTAGTGTCTGGCCAGCAAGGACAGAAGAGTTGGTGGCATGAATGTTCTGCACGCCCATATTTGTGCTAAATTCCTGCATTAAATTCGTAACACTGCCACCACCGCCACTGCCTCCTCCACCACCAAGCAACACAAACATGACACTATACTATACATGCTTCCATTACACTCACCTACACACTATAAATCCAATACTGACACAGATCCCACATACCAACAAATATTGATGCCAGTATGAAGGCGGAAAAATACCCTTTCAGGCAGGCAACTGAATCCACTCCGTGGGATATCTCAGCCAACAATGCAATATGACATTCTTATTTACAACTCACAGCAATCCTTGAATTTCGTGTAGACATTGTTTAGAAAGTTTGGCTGACTAACAAAACCTTGTCAACCCATTTATTCTTATGAAGTCTGTTGTGTTGAGTTAGGGTCAATTTTTAGAAGAGAAGCACTTTTCAGGAATAGTTGACTAGGAACAAGAATGTCCTCCACTAACTACAAATTAACCTTTGCCCACCACAGAAAGAAAACAGTATGCATCCATAAAAGTGTTTTATCACCTCTTTTATGAATTAAAGATACTGATAAAAACTGAATGTTTTAAAACAAATTGAAATAATTTCTACTTGGATATTTCTATTCCATAGATGAAATTCTGAAGTAATAGTACCTGTGGGTGGTCGGTAGGGATACATTTATGACATTTTGTTAAGAATTAAAAAAAAAAAAATTCCAGTGTGTAGCCACGATTCCAAAATGAAAATGTATCTCACTTCAATCATGGCAAGCTCTCACAAAACTGATCCATGTAAGACATAAGCAAATGTAACAATACTGCATTATACTGTCAGAAAAGCACACAGTGGATAAGCTAACTATAGAAATCTAACCCCAATGTGTCATTCACAGTTGATACATCAGTCAAGAATTGCTGGGGAGCCATGTCTGCAGCCATCTTACACCAGCACAGAAGAGGCCTCATGAAATTTTCATCACCACCTCGAAAGAATAAAATTATGTTATAGTTATTTGATTGATTGTAGGCAAACCTCTGCATTCCTGATGAACTGGGGAACTGTGTGGAGTTTTCTGCACTTAAGGGAGGACAATGTTCCTACAATCTAAAATGAAGTGGAAGAGTACAGTAACAATGCATCATCATAACACTCAATAGTTAAATGCCTCTGATACTTTCTGTGTCATCAAACAAAAAATGAATCTGGGCAACCACAACCATGATAAACCATGTTGAGAAATGAAACCACATCAGATGTTAAATCCCTTTATTCTTTGGAACTAAGAATCTTGCAACACTTACAGCTGCATCTTCAGGAGCAAATCTGAATATAAGCAGAAAAACAATCCTGTAGAAAATGAATTATCCCAAAGCTAAGATCAAACTGTAATGAAGCACGTACTCAGGGTGGAGTCAATTCATGATTTAAATAATTATTACAGAAAGGCCCAGCATTCATTCATTGTCAGTCCAATTAAATAGATTATCCCGAAAAATTCGTATGTCCTAGAAGTAATAAAGTATGGTAGAAAACACTTACATAACAGCTGTGAAGAAAGATAAAAACATTGAGGAGGAACTTACCTAACACCATAGTGGATAAGTAGGACATTTAAGAGGCACTCGCCGATGTTAACACATGAATGTAAACACACTATAATATGCCACCTAGGTAACAACCTATTGGCTAAAAACTTTGACTGCTATAGTATCAGTATGTCAATAAATATATGCCATGTATGGGGTCCCATTAAAACCTAGAATACAACATGATACTATAATAAGCAGGTGTATTCCATGACCAGAAAGTTTAGCCAGCAACCCAGATGACTTTCACACACCATGAAAATTAGAATGAAGGAAAGAGAGAATACTAACTTTTATGCAGCAACAACATTAAGTAAACTAAATCATGCCCAGGGACAGGGATATTTGCTGCAAATGTGAAAGCTAAACTGTACTCAAAAACATGGTAATATGCTACATATTTGCAGCATATCTTCCCATTTTGAGGTAGTATTTAGTTTATTTATTGTCATTCCAGTGCTACACAGTCATTCCAGCGCTACACATTAGAATATTCTCCCTCTCTCATGACTGTCAAACGTTTTTAGCCCATAGACTGCCACCCAGATAGCGTTTACCTCTACACACTGACATTCAGTGAGTACCTCTTACATTTCCCCTTGTTCATTATGACATTACGTAAATTCATCCTCATTGTTTTTTAATCCTTCTTCATGGGTTTGAGTACTTTTACAGCATACACACTTTTGTGGATAATTATTTCATTGGACTAACAATGCAAGCTGAGTCATGACTTGATTCCAGTGATTACATGTTTTGATTCCAGTGACTACATGTTTCATTACAGCTTCATCATAGCTTTCAGAATATTTGTTTCTATATGATTGATTGTCCACTTATATACAGATTTGTACCTGAAATGCAGCTGTAAGTGCTCTGAAATTGGTAGTGCCTAATAATTTTACAGTTGAAGCGATTTTATTTCTCAACATTCTAAGACAAGTCCAAAGATGAAGAATGATGTGGTAGCCCATCTGTCTGAAGGACCACTAAGTGAGTAACCTGGTGCTCAACAATTGAGGTGATAGTGGAAAAAGTGGAAATCACTAAGAGGTTGGTTTTCAAAATGTTGCACGATGTTATGAATATGACAATAATTGACATCTACAGGATGTTACAACTACTCACACCCACTTTAGAAACCCACTGAAACTGAAGCAGCAGTGTAAATATTGCAGCTGTGTTTGGCTAACTCAGATAGCTTCATTAGCCATTTAATCAGAGTGAATGAGCCTGGACATACTTACATACATCTACATACACAACACCACTAAAGCAGGCAAAGATCCAAACATCATTACATGATTTGGTGCTGTGTGTTCTTTGCAGCCACCTGCGGTGCTAACGGACTACAATGTTAAGGGGAAAAAACTCCACAGCAACATACTGGGAAAATCTCCAGGTGAGATAGATAGAGGAGGCCATCAAGGTGAAGTGTCACAAGAGGCTGTGTGAGGGCATATTTTTTGCTCCACGACAATGTCCCAGCTCATTCTGTACAGGACGGACATGCTGCTTCTTTGGCCTGTGAAATCTTGCCACACTCATTCTCCATCCAGTGATAGTTTCCTCTGACAAAAAATTCATTAAGTGGCAGCCATTTTCCAAATGAAATTTAATTTTTAAGGTGGAACATTTTCTGAACAATCAAAAGGCAGGCTTCTACAACCAAGATATCTGTCATCATCTGTAATTGGAGAAGGTATATTGCATTATCCATTGTGTCTACACCAAAAAATTATACTTTTTCTATAACCAGATTACCAGGATAACACAATGAATTTATTGTACTGGCACAGTAGGAAACAACCAGCCCCATTAATATACAAAATCATTATAAAAATGTTGCACAACATTATGAACTATTATTGTTTAAATGTTGCTCTAGTGAACCTTATCTCTGGATTCTCATGGATGATATAGAAGGGTTCTTTGAATCTGAATAGAGCAGATTAAGCTACAGAGCAAAAGTTATTATATTAGAAAGTAATTTTCTACTGTTGATCCAGAAGAGAATGAAACTGCAATTGTCAGTGGAGGAGGTTCTACAGACAAATTGATTTTAAGTAAGGAAGATACTGCTGCTTCAGATGCTGAAGTTGCTATTTATACTTCTAGTGATAATAAAGTCAAATGAGACACAAAGTATAATAGTAGCAAACACAATGAGAGAACTGATCAAAACTGTGAAGCTACTGAGTCTTCCGCATACATATTATGTGGTAAAGATAGACATGAATGACATAAGGAAACTTCTGCGACAAGAAAATTGCTGAAGCATAGTATTTTGTGGGAAATGGCTGGTCTGACACGGGCAACAAAAATTCTTTTTATAAAAATACCTTCGAGATTATATTTACAGACAAAATGTTTCATATAATGGTATGTGAAAACAACAGTAAGGCAAAGTTTATATTGCTAAATCATAATCAACTCTGAAGGAGCAGTGAATATGTGGAAGCCATTTACAACTAAAGAATTTTACGCATATCTCGGTATACTGATTACGGCTGGAGTAAAGTTCTCCAACAGTGAGCACACAAAGGAAATGTGGGAAGCAAATCCTCTCTCATGGTGTTGTGCAAGCTTATCCTCCAAAAGGTTTTGACAGGTAAGCAAATTTATAAGATCTATCAGTGTGAATACTAGGGCTACACATTTGGAAAGTGATAAAGCTGCTGCACTCCTAGAAACATACTGGGCATTGAAACAGAAGCCTTAAAAATTGGCCTCATAGTAAATGAAAACAAAACAAAATATATGTTAATGTCACAATCTGAGGCCAGAAGAACCCCTAAAAATCTAAACATCAATGGGAAATGCTTCAATGGAGTGTCCTCTTTTAACTACTTGGGAGCCCTAATAACAAATGATAACAGTATTGGAAAGGCTATAAGGGAAAGAATACAAGCAGGAAACAGAGCTTACTTTGCAAATATGCAGCTTTTCAAAAATAGCCTTGTTACAAGAAAAACTACACTGCTAATATGTAATTCCCTAGTCCGCCCAGTTATCACATACGGCTCAGAGGTATAGACATTGACAGAACACGATAAAAATGCACTAAGAAGCATTGAGCAGAAAGTACTACGCAAAATCTATGCGCCAATAAGGGAGGAAGAAGGCTAGATAATACACTAGAATGGCGAATTACAGGAGTTAATACAAGGCAGGGACATAGTAAAATTTGTGAAATCACAGAGAATACGATGGCTAGGACACTTTGAGAGAATGGCAGAGGATAGAATTCCAAAGAAAATTATGAAAGGCATGATCCATTGAGTTAGGCAAAAAGGGAGACCTAGAAGAAGATAGATTGACGAGGTAATTATGGATATCACCAATATGGGAGTCCGGGGGTGGAAAAGAGCAGCAAATAACCGAGAAGTGTGGAGGAAGGTTGTTGAAGAAGCCAAGGCTCACCAAGGGCTGTAGCGCTACTGAAGAAGAAGAAGAAGAAGAAGAAGAAGAAGAAGAAGAAGAAGAAGAAGATTTGAAATATCCTATATGCTAAATTCAAACCTTTGAGGATACTATATTTCTTTCAATTGCCTCACTGTTGATGATGTAGCTTTTTCCTTAGAAAGGAAAGACAAGATTTACTGAACACACACCCTCAAAGCAAGCAAAATGCGGCTTGAAGGCTCGGTGGGTTTGTGATTTGCAAAATTCTTACCCAATAACTGGCCAACTTTATACAGGTAAAGCTGCTTCTGTGAGAGAAACTAATAAAGGGTACAGGGTAATATACGATTTATGATACCATTTCAAATGTACAAGCAGAAATATGGTCACTGACAATTTTTTCATAACTCTGTTATTACTGAGGTTGTCAAAAACATGGGAGATGTCCATAATTGGTACTGTAAAATGAAACTAGCCCTATATACCACCAGAACTGCAACCTACCTCTTCATGCCAAGACCTCTGATCTATATTTAGATTCAGAGAAGGAACACTTCTCTGTATCAAAACATCCAAACAAGAAGAAAACAGTTCTAAAGTTATCAATAACTCATTATGCTGTATCCATTTCTGTCTCTCTTTCAAAGCCAGATGTTACACATTATTATAAATGCACAAAAAGGGCATTGACAATATGGACAAATTGTGTTCTCATTACAGTGTGGAAAGAAGAACACAGAGATGGCCCCTAGCATCTCCATGTTGTTTGCTTATAAGCATACATTATTTACACAGGAAACAATCCTCAAACAAAAAACATGACCCATAGACCCATACTCTTTCTACTGGACCTTGATACTGCCTTCCCTTATCTCTGGATCATCAAATTCTAATCACTTGACAAAATTTTCCATGAAATCAGATATTGAGTGCACAGTAGGTTGACTTTTAACTCTGGTTCCTGAGTGAGTGGGGACTCAACCAAAATGATATGCTTCTGGACAGCTGAAAAATATGAGGAAAACAAGAAAAAGTTTCAAGAGATGTAAAACCCCAATATGGAGTGAGCATTGCATTATAAAAACCACTGTGTGGGCTCTGTGAATAAATAATAATTCCAAGTTTTTCCGTCCATTGTAAAAAGCAGCAAGCTTTAGTAGCTGTATAATATTATGTAACAGTGTCACAGATAGTAAGCAATTAAATGATTAATGGAAAATCTCATATAAGATGTGAAACAAATACTAACAAAGAGATAGAGGGGCTGGCCAGTACTTACCTCAGCTCAGTACAGCCGATAGATACACATAAAACAGAACTGAAAATTTACAGTTCTGTTTTATGTGTATCTATCGGCTGTACTGAGCTGAGGTAAATAGTAAGCAATTACTGTATTTTGAACACTTTAATGACTAGAGCTGCTATATTATAAGTAATGGAACTAATAACATGTTACATAAAATGAAGTATTTCATTTGTAATCTTTACACCTGCTCACATGGAATTATGTTGCTACTCATGTAACCCAAATGCCATTAGAGAGTGCAATATATTCCTTTCCATTGTAAATTCTCTTCTTTGAAAGTATTTAAATTTCGCTTTTATTAAGACATTTACACATGTGTCAATGAGGAATAACTAAGGTTTGTTTATACTAGCTTTAACCCTTTAGTGACCAGTGGGAACTATAGTTCCCACTTATTTGATTTTGCTGCAAGTTCAGTGGTAATCCATGTTCCCACTTCTAACTTGTGCTACCATCTCTGTTAGAGTGTGCTAACTATGTGTAGATTGTCAACGGTTAGGCGAAAGCTGTTGTATTTCTGCCTTGTGAGTCAATCAATGCAGAAGCGCAGTTCCCACATGAAAACAAGCCACTGTTTCGACCGCTGCAGTGTTTTTTGGATGGTGTGCTTTCCTTTTGCATGTGAAGTGACTTGGGTTGTATTTATCTACTTTTATATTTTAAAGGGAGATAGTATTCATGTATATTTGCTGGATTTGACTGAAAATTACATAAATATTACAAGGTAAGTTAGTGGAAGCAGAAGTGAAGTATTCTGCCCATTGGCTGTGGCAGAGTATAATAAAATAATGGGAGGAGTGGATAGATTTGATCAGCTGCGTGAACGGTATGCTGTAGGCCGTCATTCATGGAAGTGGTGGCACAAATGGTTTTTCTTTCTTGTGGATTTGGCAGTTGTCAATTCCTATGTTATGTGG
Organism: Schistocerca piceifrons; assembly: GCF_021461385.2. Taxonomy (NCBI): domain Eukaryota; kingdom Metazoa; phylum Arthropoda; class Insecta; order Orthoptera; family Acrididae; genus Schistocerca; species Schistocerca piceifrons. The sequence goes on along the minus strand of NC_060141.1, from coordinate 802,372,917 downwards.
AAGCTACAGAAGACACAAGCAGACCAGCTAACATTTAGATTGCACTTGGCAAGGCAGCTTATCTCTGACTTCTCACGTCGTAAGAGAAGAGGAAGGCCTGTTCATTTTCAAACACCAAAAAGAGGTGTGTCTGGAGTACCAGATGAAGTTTGTCTGGAGAAAGTTGGAACTCATTTCCCTACAAAAGGTACAACAAACAAAAGATGCCGCCAATGTAGCACTAAGAACAAAGAAAAGAGAACAAAAATAATGTGTAGCGACTATCGTGTACATTTGTGTGTAGCACCATGCTTCTCGAAGTTCCATAGTACATCACCTTAGTTAACGCAAAGGACAGTATGAACTAATACAAATATAAATGTAATGTTTAACATGTTTTTGTACTAAAAAATAAAGGAAATACATTTTTTTTAAATTGGCAAGTGAAGTTACTCCAGAGTTCGGTGGGAACAATAGTTCCCACTAATTTTTTTACACTCGTAGGCTAAACTCTCACTTTCAAGATTTAAATTATGATCGTATGAACGGTTTCTTAGCCCAATAAAGTGTTCATAAAAAGTCTACAACTTCCTGAAGAAGTTTGGTCACAAAAGGGTTAATACACTTGATAAATTGCACTTATTGTTACAAAGGTTGCCCAGGTTACACAGGTAGCCCACTTTGGACACAAGGCTAAAAATGACTAACACCATGAAGTCACATAGTTTTTGAGGGAATAATCTGAAGTTCACAACTACTACCCAAATAATGCTTTCTTACAACTTGCATATTCTAGTAGTTGGTGTCAGTGTTTTGTGATACATTTTACACGTTCTGTTGGCAACTGTTTCTTATTCTTTCTTCACATCATGTGCTGGCATCAAACTTGACAGAACTGATTTATGGGTTTCATTTCTCAACAGCTTTGTGAAGCAACTTTTTTGGCCATTGTGCACAGCTGTCTTGCAGAGTTCATCTTCTGGATTTGAAACTGTGTTCTCCATAGCTCACAAAATTTCTCTGTGAAAAATCTTGTTGTGTGAACCCTCATGAGAAACTGATTTATGGTATACAATCAAAAACCAAATAGTTGATCTATGTGTAAGGTTCACAGTGTAACTACTGCTGTTTTCTATAAACAGCATATCACTGGTGAGTCAACTTTTCAGTTTGTAGTATGAGGATTATTCTTAGTTACACTTCAGAACCTAGCCTTTAATATAAAAATGGAAACAGAACTTGTTGGACTATTAGTTTGGTATTTCAGTGGCTGTTCACAACCATCACTTCACTCCTCAAATGTGTGAGAGTTTGGGCTTGCTCAAGAAATAGACTGGCTGTGGTAACATTATTCTTGTCACTAGTACAACTGAGAATTAGCAACATTATACAGTGTTTGGCAACACTATTCCCACATACTTCTTGGAATAGCACAGAATTATCCTGCTAAATTCATTTTATTTTTCTTGTTACTTTGAGTAAATGTTCTGAACGATTTCAAGTTACAGTGCTAATCAATTAATGTTTGTGAGTCCAGGAGAGTTATTTGAATCAAAACTTAGTACTAGGCTCATCTTTAATGTTGCTCTCTATGCCTTCACTGCACTTGAGAGAGGGGGCACACACAGCAGTGGTTCACTAGTTGAAATTAATGTGGTCACTTTGTGAAAAGAATGCTGTTTCAGCAGTGATTTAGTATAATTTTTCTGCTTTTTTCCAATTCTCTGGATATATATATATATATATATATATATATATATATATATATATATATATATATATATATATATATATATATATATATATATATATTGGATAGTGAGGCATTAGTTACAAACAAATCCGGGGTATGGCTATGGTCACCCACATGGCACCATGCTATGCTAACCTATTCACGTGTCATCAAGAGGAATCTTTCCTAAAAGCCCAGAATCCTAAGCCTCTCACCTGGTTCAGTTTCACTGATGACATTTTAGCTATCTGGATTGAAGGTGAGGACACCCTATTCACAGTTCTCCAGAACCTCAACAAATTCTCCCCCATTTGCTTCACCTGGTCATACTCAACACAACAAGCCACCTTCCTAGATGTTGACCTCCACCTCAGAGATGGCAACATCAGTACCTCCATCCATATCAAACCTACAAACCACCAGAAATACCTCCATTTCGACAGCTGCTACCCATTCCAAATCAAGAAGGCGCTTCCATACAGCCTAGCCACCCATGGTCGTCACATCTGCAGTGACAAACAGTCCCTCTCAAAAATACCGAGGGTCTCACTGAAGCCTTTACTGACTGTAATTGTCCTCCCAATCTTGTACGAAAACAATTTTCCCGTGCTTTATCTTTCCAGTCTTCCACCCCTTCCTGAAGTCACACAGTCCAGCCACTGAGAAGCATTCCCCTCTTAACTCAGTACTATCTGGGACTGGAGCAACTGAATTACATTCTCTGCCAGAGTTCTGATTACCTCTTGTCATGCTCTGAAATGAGAAATGTCCTGACCACTATCCTTCCCACCCTTCCTACAGTGGTATTCCACTGTCCACCAAACCTACACAACACACTCATCCATCCTTACACAACCCCTCCTCCCAGTCCCTTACCTCATGGCACATACCCCTGTAATAGACCTAGATACAAGACCTGTCTAATATATTCTTCTACCACCATCTACTCCAGCCCAGTAATTAACATCACCTATCCCATCAAAGGCAGGGCTACCTGTGAAACCAGTCATGTGATTTACAAGCTAAGCTGCAACCACTGTGCTGCATTCTATGTAGGCATGACAACCAACAAGCTGTCTGTCCACATGAATGGCCACATACAAACTGTGGCCAAAGAACAAGTGGACCACCCTGTTGCTACACACACTGCCAAACATGATATCCCTCATCTCAAAGACTGCGTCACAGCCTGTGCCATAGGGATCCTTCGCACCAACACCTGCTTTTCTGAATTGCGCAGGTGGGAACTTTCCCTGCAATACATCCTATGTTCCTGAAACCCTCCAGGCCCCAACCTTCATTAGTCACTGTCCTCATCCATCCAGCCCCCTCCCTGTTCCCATTCCAGCACTTCACAGCCATCATTTCACTACCACACCCTGTCTATTAATTTGTTTTTATTTCTCTCCTTTCTGTTACTTACCCCCTACCCACCTTCTCTCCTGCCCTCCGTCTAAACTGCAACACTTCACTGTCTGCCATGCCCACAATACTATGCCTCCCCCTCCCCACCCCAGCCTCTTCCTTACCACCACCCAGTCATCAGTCCCATCATGCACTGCTGCTGCTGCTGCTTCTTGCAGTGTGGTTTCAGTTTTCTGAGACTGCAGATGTGTGTGCATGTTGTGTCTGCACAAGTGTGTGTGTGTGTGTGTGTGTGTGTGTGTGTGTGTGTGTGTGTGTGTGTGTACTGCTGACAAAGGCCTTAATGGCTGAAATCTATAATTGTGTGAATCTTTGTTGTGCCTATCGTAACTCGGCATCTCTGCTATCTCTGCTGTATGGTGAGACACATACATCAGGAACATATGTACATAAAATATAAAACATTGGTAATACAATACATAATGGCTGTGAAATTAAAAAATTCCCATTACTTTTTGATCACTTCTTGTACAGTCACTACATTGCTGCCTCATGCAATTAATCCCAATTTCTTATCCCACACTTTTGTCTCAGCTAAGATATTGGACAGAGTTTCCTCATCATTTTTGAACACATTTCCTAGCCTGCAAGCGTTTCAGCTTATAATTTCACACACCAACACTATGAACTGGATGAGCTCACTACACAACTGCAGTTTACAATCAGTCAGCAGGACGCCACTGCTGTGAAGATGTATTTATTACAGAACATGCAAATACCTAGTTATCTTGGTGCTTATTCAACATTTCCAAATTTCCCCTCTGTAAATTTTGAATTTCATCAGAAGTCATTATATGAAAACTAATATCAGAAATAAAGCAAGATCCAAATTTAAATATTTCTAAAAAACACTGCTACATGATGATATAATAAACATTTGAAATGCTGATGATTATTAATATCACGCAAATCGCTGAGCAGATGGCAAGTGTTGCCGTCGGTGAGCCTGACGTGTCTGCAGCTCTGGCCCTGGCCGACTCTAGCCTTCACTGCTGCTGTTGTGTATCTCACTGAGGTGCCTTGGAAGTACCTAATGAACACAAAAAATTAATTAGATCTGTGCGTTACTTTATATTAAACTGCATGCAATAAAAGAAAACAATTTGAGAAAATTTTACTAAAACTTAATAGTTACAAAACTTGGTTTGAGGACTGTAGAACTTTCAAATCTCCTGATTTATGGTACACAATAGTAGAAACAATTACCTCTGACCTATTGGCCAAGTAAGACCCCAAGGCACAGACAATGTTCCCTTCTGAATGAAAGAGGTCATACTCTTAAAAGTTAGGAGTGAGGCATGTCCATGTATCACTAGTTGCCCTCATACTTGTAAATATACCAGTTTCTTGCAGCCATTGCTGTAGTCAAATGAAAATGGTATGTCAAGTCATAATTGTGACAGGTACTGACAATGATGTGCTCTTCTCAGTTTTTGTGTGCGTGTGTTTGCATGTACTGTGTCACGCAAGATCTGAAAGTGGTTCAGTCTTTAAACTTATTTTACATCCAAATGGTACACCTTCATATATGGGTTCATTACCAAACTTTTATCTTAGAAGTCCCCTACACAACTCTTAGGAGCCCATTATAGGAATTGTGGAACGCCCCTGCATAATTCGTGGTTAATGTTATAAATAAATTTCGCACTTTTCAACCACTACCACAACTTTCAACATTAATTTTCAAACTGATTTACATGGAAACTAAATTGTGTTATTGTTCTATCTCACATTGTATGGTAATCCATAGCAAAACTCTACAATATGTTTCAGAATCTGTGTCACTTTGGGTTTATTTTGCATTTTTAGTGCTGCTTTCAAAATAGCTTCACAATGTTTGATCACTTGACTGTTGCAGAGACTGTTATACCTCAAGTGTAGTTTACCTAGTAACAAATGTTTTCTGGTCAGGTTTTCACTCCAGTGACTGATTTTAGAATCATTCAAATGAATCTACTGCAGAATTTGCCATAAGCTGATTCAGGCACTTTTCACCAGTTTTGTGCTTTTGAAATAGGATGCAGCTTGTGTGAATATTATGAGTTCTACATATTTACATGATGTATAATACTTTATAGCTGTTTCGAAGAAATTATTCATTCTGCAGTTACAGAGAGCAATGGCAAGTAAAACTATTAAATTTTTAAAGTATATTACATAACATGGGACCTATGTGTTTACACATCATCAGTCTTGCACCGTCTTCTACATTGAAACAGGAGGTGGCCTTTTACTGTTGTGAAATTTGCAGACAAATGGAGTTTATTTAATGTCTAAATAATTATCTTTGCCTTGAAAATGGAAATTTTTGTTAGCTGCCAACAGCTTCTATTAGAAAATATTTTTAACCGATTTTTGACAGTACTACTCCCAAAAAATGATATCACTTACCCATTGTTTGTGTGTAGTAGATTAATAATGTAATATCGGCTATTAAATACAGTATTGAAAAGATTTCCCCTATGACAACAAATTTAAATTTGAATAGAATATTCCTAAGTACATGACCACATGATACATTGGAACAGTTTTTCACATTTGGATCAATCTTATTTCTCTGGAGTAATTTTTGTAATTTTAGAATATGATTGCAATACACAGAGTGAACGCAAAAATTTCAGAATGGACTTAGGCTATTCTGAAAGTGTACTGCCCTACTCGAAAATGAAAAGAAAATTAAATAAATAAAAACATCAAAAACAGTATTGCAATTTGTTTTTCCTCTTAAAGGCAAGTCCTGTAATATTGTAAAATGATATGCCAGAAGCATGTGTTTAGTTTCTAATAATTACACAAGACTATAGTTTATGAGTTATTGTACAGTGTTTGTTTAGTTTTTCATAACATTAATGAAATTATTTGTCTTTTTGAATGCATCTTTATGCCATTTGAAATTCACATGCAATTTTGCAGAACTGTGAAACTTTTTGAAACTTGTGAATGGATGGCTTATGATCATGCTATTATAACTGCTGTTCATAATATATGGACGAAAAAGCATGCAAAACTCAGACAGCACAAATTTATCTGCTTCACAATAAACAAACCATTCATATCACGACAGCCACACCAGTCCGAATGTGCAGGGCATTGATGTGAGCGCGAATGCAAGAAATCGACACTAGTGGAGTGCGACTGGGCATTCTGATCTGCTTTCACATCTGGCACATTGGCCTCCACTTCTGGCCTTATCTACTTTCATGTCCAGGCAATTTGCCTCCACTGTCATAAGTAGTACGTTGCAATCTTACAGTGTAAGTGCCCAAGGGTGTATGGTGTCACAAGCTATTTCTAAACTCTGGAGCCTAAGGTTTCCAGGTAGAAGCTCTGGCATGTGCAGTTATCTTAATTATCATGTAACTAACTTTAAATTTTGCAGGGCTCTGTATACGTTACTTGATTGATTAATTAATTAATTAATACAAAACAGTGTTGTGTCAAATGTAATAATATCTTAATTGTGTCTTATCATGTGTAAATGCAAATTAATCTTGCATTCATTCCACAGACTGACGGATCATTGGGTAGAACTGGAAAAAGCAATTGGTATATAAATGGTCCCTTTCTACCTAATAATGTGTGCTCAGTCCTATTATGGCCATCTGACTGTACAAAAATAAGTCTCTTAATGGACTGTTTTGAAAACAAATATATATTCTCAACATACATTTCCAACTCTACGTATCAGCTACTAAAAGAAATAGCAACAGGAATTGGAGGAGTGACATTTGAAGGATATAGTGATGACACAGCAGTACCACTAACTGATGAGCTTTTGGTTTTGTGGCACAAAAACAACTAGGGTCATATGCGCCCATGTCAAAACTCTAGGACACAAAGACAAACAGAGGAGTTAAAAATGACTGCACATCAATCATAGTCAATGGAAGAGAAGACAGCTAAAAACAGGGAGTGGAGAAAGGTCTATAAAATACACCACAGACAGAGGACTGGAGGTCCAGAACCATAAATTAAATGGCCTTTACCATATTGCTAAAATGGATAAAAAATGAAACGTGGTCAATGGCTGTTAACTAACAGCAAACACCAATGAGAAAGCAAGTGGTTAAAAAATGGCATTCCATTAGGAAAATGGCACACCACCAAATGTTGGACACAATGTGCACAAAATGGTGGGGGAGCATCACTTGACAACGGTGATGGCTGAAAAGACAGTGCTCAATACACAACTAAGTTAAAATGAAGGAGGTCTTACAAGCCCATGGGAGAAGATTAATAACACACAGCTTGTTCCCATGAAGGGAGGGCCAGTGGCGATTTCAAAGTGACAGCACCTACTTACAGATGGATACACAGAGATAGTTGGAGAGTAAGTAAGAACTAGTAGGCTGAGGAACAACGATTGCAGTCTTAGCAGCAGCGTCAGTGGCCTGGTTTCCTATCAGACTGCCATGACCAGAAACCCACACAAACATCACAGTGGCTCCATCAAAAAGGGAGCAGGTGACAGCTTTCCTGGACCTGTTGTGCTAAGGAACGGATGGTGCGCAGCACAGAGGCTTTGATGGTCATTGACAGAGTCCGGGCAGATAATGCAGTTGGAAAGCCTGTGACTCCATACGTACTGCATGGCCTGATACAGGGCAAACAGCTCTGCTGTAAACACTGAGCAATGTTCTGAAACCCAATACAAGAAAACGGTGGCACCAATGACGACGGCACACCCAAAACCACACTCAGTCCAAGAGCCACCAGCGTACACAAAGGTACTATCACAAAATTCCATGCATAGGTTGTGAAACTGAAGGCAATAAAGTCAGGCTGGACCAGTGTACTTATTGAGTGAATGAAGGTGAAGGTGAGTATAGGCCATTGCATGAAGCCAAGGTGGTGAAGAGTTTGCACCCACTGGGAGAGTTGTTCATAGTGTGAAGCTAATCTGTCACAGCAAGAGGCAAAAGCAAACTCTGTAAGGTAACAGAGAAGAGGGACACGCCACATGCTGGTGATGAAAGGAGACGTCAAAGGATGAGGCACACAATAGGTGGCCATGCATGGCAGACAAACGGCATGCATATCTGTTGAGGAGAAAGTCACGACATTATGACAGCTGTAGTTCAGCAGCTCTTGCATACGGACTCTCAAATGGGCTAGTGTAAAAGGCACCAGTACCAAATAGATCCCACAGTGGTGAATAATATTGAGATGGCGTAAGAGGGATGGATGTGCAGGTGCATAAATGAAACACCCATAATCCAGTTTCAAACAAACAAGTGATCAGTACAAATGGAGGAAAGTGGTTCAATCTGCACCCCGGGACATGCCATTGAAGATACATAAGGCATTGAGGGACCATATACTGCGGGCTGCCAGGTAAGACATGTGGGAGGACTAAGAGTGTTTTATATCTACCATGGGTCCCAGGAATTTCATAGTTTCAACGAATGGAAGAGCAACAGGCCCAAGATGTAATGATGGTGGAAGAAACCAACTGAGCCACAAAAAATTCATACCAATGATTTTGTCAGTGGAAAAATGAAAGCCAATGTCAAGGAAGGAAGGAAGGAAGGAAGGAAGGAAAAGGCGAATTGCAACAGTTTGAAGGCTGTTAGTCAGGGAGATGGGTTGACTATGAATATCATCCTGTACAAGCAGCAGGACTCTCCTGTAAGATGGAATGCTGACCTAGGATGGGAGGGGAAGTGGTCATTAAAACAAACCTGGAATAAATGTGGGAGCTCAAAGCAATCGTGAAGGTGCATTTTGTTTCCTAAAGGCCGATAATAAGTTGGTGCTAGCCGTAAATTCTCTCTGTTAGATTGCAAACCATGAACATTCCATTGGAGGAGAATCGTGACAAGGAAAAAATGAACAGGGTGCCACACCTGAGCACAAGCCTTCGAAGACTACAGAGCACAGAGGCAGGATCATCCCGCTCCTCGACATCTACAGACTCATCGGCATTTTTCTGCTGTCTGCATGTGGAGTCCAGGGCAAAATGATGCTTGGTTTTGCGCACTGGCGACATGGATGTTGGCCGTGCAAGGGTATCATGTGGTGACACCACTGAAGGGGAAAAACTCATTTGCCTTTATTTGACTTCTTCTAGCTTTTTCATTTAGCAGATGGAGGCTTGAGTTGGTCGGCTGGAGCGTCTTGGAAAGTCTTTGCAGGAGTATTCCTTCTGTCCTTTCTGGCCTGCTGGTTGTGTAGTTGATGACTATGCCACACAAGGAGAGTGTTTGGTGGCGTTTTGCACAGCCAGAGAGGGAGAAGAGGACACTACCATTATGCTGGGTGATTTTATAGTAGCGATGCTAAATTTTGAAGTTGCATGTCTGCTCGGCCATGTCCTTCATGGAGTGCAATGTCACAACAACAGTACTGTAGATGCCAGGAGATAGGACACAGAGTTTCTGACTAGTCGACAACTTACAAGTGACCGGGTAAGGCCCTTTCTCCTTCACCCGGGTCTCCGATATAGCCCACTCATCAAGATACACGGTACAAACGCAGGAGGCAGAGGCAGGGTCACCATTGCAGTTCACATAGCAGAGAGGAGGCGGAAAATCGCCCTCATGAGCATCCCTACAACAGGTTACACATTTGGCTGGGTGCCAACAGGACTCTCAAGTGTGGTTGTAATGATGACACTGGTAGCAGCACATTGGGTTCGGAATATATGTTCTGACTAATAACTTCATAACCTGCTTTGATCTTTGATGGAAGAACCACTCTATCAAAAGTGAGAAACAGGGTGAGTGTGGGTGTGGGATCTCTCCCACCAACACCAGTATTTCTGAACCACAATACATCCTATGTTCCCATAACCCTACTTGCGTCAAACTTCATTAGTCACTGTTCTCATCCATCCACCCCTTCCATATTCCCATTCCAGAACTACACAACTGTCAATCCACCATGACACCCACTCATTTCATTTCTCTCCTTTTCCGCTATTTCCCACCTCCCCACTTCTCACCAACCCCCCATCTGACCTGCAGGACTTCACTGTCTGTGAGTGCATGCGAGCGGTGCACTCACGCACACACATATGGGTGTCTAGTGTTGACAAAGACCTTAATGGTGAAAGCTTTAATTGTGAGAGTCATTTTGTTGAGCCTATCTGTGTCTCAGCATGTCTGCTATATGGTGAGAGGCAACTTTGCTTCTCATAATAAGCTCAAACATTTGACTTCCTTATCTCAGTCCTCACTTGTTTCTTCCATTTTATATTGCTTTCCAACATTATGCTCAGATATTTAAATGATGTGACTGTGTCAAGCAGGAAACTACTAATGCTGTATCCAAACATTACAGGTTTGTTTTTCCTAGTCATCTGCAGTGACTCACATTTTTATAATCAGCTGCCATTTGTCACACCAACTAGAAATTATGTCCATGTCATCTTGCATCATCCTATACTCACCCATCTTTGATGACTTGCAGCCTATGCCCAATGAGCCTTTGTGTTGACCAAGCAGTTAAGGAAACCCCATAGATATTTGGAGTAGGAATTCAAGTTCAGGATAAGAAATAAAAACTTTGAGGTCAGTCAGTGGTTAATGGGTATATAATTCTGCCAGAGACAGAATCTTGAAAGGAGGGTACAAGATGAAAATCAACAAAAGTGAAACAAAGTTAATAGAAAGTACTTTAATTTTATCATGCAATGCTGAGGATAAGGGATTAGATTAGGAAATGAGAGACAGAGGTAGGTGAGTTTTGCTACTTGGGTAGAAAAATGGTGTCAAAAGTATAGAGAATAGAAAATTTAGACTGGCAGTGGATAGAAAAGTGTTTCTGAAGAAGAGGTATTTGTTAACACTGAATATAGAGTTAAGCATTAGGAAGTCTTTTCTAGAGGTATTTGTCTTGAGTGTAGCCATGTATGGAAGTGAAACATGGACAATAAGGCAAGAAGAGAGCAGAAGCTTTTGAAATGTGGTGCTACTGAAGAATGGTGAAGATTTAGACGGGTAGATAGTGCACATAATGAGGTGGTACTGAACAGAATGGGTGAAAAAAGAAATTTGTATTACAACTTGATTAAAAGAAGAGATAGTTTGATAGAGCACATTATGAGACATTAAGGGATCACTGGTTTAGTAGTGGAGGGAAGTAGCAATGGTAGTGGTGGTGGTGGTGGTGGTGGTGGTGGTGGTGTAACCATGTGTGTCCATTGGCTCTACAGAGAACTATCCTTGCATGCTTATGTGTCTCTGTTGCACATCCTCCAAGAAGCTCTTCTTGTCTGTCATTCCCAGTCCACCTTACTTGTGGACCGTGGTTAGTATAGCCCTATTGTAGGTTTGCTGTTTGAACAAAAATTTATTTAACATCAATTAAGTGAAAATAAGTGCAAATAAGTCACAAAATAATAGATCACTGCTCTTCTTAAACAAAACATACACAAGGTCTCCTAGAGCACATACATCTTGGAAGTTGAAGCACTCTTAAGATTTACCAATATCTCAAACATTGGAACACTAACTTTGTCAGGCTAAGAATCGTCTAATATGGAACATACATTCTGTGCACACAAATGCTAAGAGTGTACTCACAGTAAGCGCAACATGCAGTTGAACAGAGGACTAAGACTGCCCCACATTAGGAAAACAGGCATGTCCACATGCAAGCCAAACACCATGGGCTGGGGTGGGGGTGGGGGGAATCCAAATCAGTGTTCATGAATAGCTAAATTTTCTAAGGTCACCATAAATATGTCCTGCAGAGACTACGTAACACAATTCAGCAAATTCATACGAGTGGGGGCTGAGGTGATACTTCATCTGTTGTTGCTTTTTGGCCACTTGAAATCATGTTGACATATTTATCAATCCATGCCATCCTCTGCTGTGCCTAGTGACCTCACTGGATGTATTTATGACTACACTGATTGATCCTTCTTACATCCAGTGGAATTGTAAGGAACCTCATTTAATAATTGCAGCAAGAGATACATCACAGATATTGGTCTAACCTACAGTCAAAGGCAACAAACCTGGTTGTGAGTGACACTTCGTTTCATAATAATTACAAACATGGGACTCTACACCTAACTTTTTTCTCCACTGTATGCCTTTCATGTCTTCCATGGCTGTTATCAACCAGCAAGATTCTTTTCTTTCTATTTGCTAATGTTTATGACTAACACTAATGATATTCCAAAGAGTCTGCTGCATCCCATTTTAACAAAGTTCATTGTGGCACATACCTACTTATTTCAGGCAACAAGCCAAACTATTTGTTAACCTGAACTTCCAACATGATTTCTGTATTTATTTCCTTTTACTTGTCACTTCTTACCCTTTCCCAGTTCTCATCATGTTTTCCTTCAGCAGCCTATCCAATTCTAGCTACATGATTACTAGTTTTGCATAATGTACGCTAATACTTTGCCTCTTCTCTCTCCTACCTAACCCACAGTTGCGTGGGAGAGCATCATCAAGTACTTTATTGCTACTTGTGACCAAACTCACAAACTGATCCATAATCATTCCATGCCTTGTTAAAGAGGTGCCTATATTATACCAATAGCTACATTTACAAAGAACATTAATTTTTGAGTAACAGAAAAAACACACAAACTGCCATACAGGTAACATTACAACAATGCAAAGACAAGCACTTATAAATGCCATGCGAACACCATTATCTACAGGCAAACATGTTTTCATATCTAGGAATATAGATTAAAATGTCAGTATGAATATACAATCAGACAATGACCTGCAAACTCAGTAATATGGTGCTGTGATCAACATACTGGACACTCAGTCAAGATGACAGCAGTTTTCTCTCTGCCTGGCTATCCAGACTTAGGTGTTCTATAACTTCCCCTAAAACACTCTAGGCAAGTACAAGCCTGACTTTCTTACCCATCCCCTCTCAGTCCAAGATAGAGTTCAATTTCAAATGGCACAGGATATTCAACCCTAGTCTGCTTTCATTCCTTTCTCCCTCTCTTACTTCTTATCTTAACTGAATATCCACCTCTAACAATATACTACTAATTCTAGCAGTGACTCACATGTCACACTTCCACACTTAAGGATTTTTTTGGTGTTAAGATGCCTAAATGGTTAAATGAAGAGACTAGATCTTTGGACAATCCTGCCCAGTCTTTATATAACTCTACCACCCTAGAGAAGTCGAAAATTCATGTCTCATTAAACTCAATAAACTCATTTTAATAAAGGAAGCAGCCAAACCACTATGGAAGCTACAGCAGCAAAATACGGAAGTCACCAGAGGCTTGTTGAGATCTACACAAATTGTGTCCCAGTAGTGGATTTAAAAACCAGAAAAGAATCTGCCCATATGTGGCATGTAATTCACTGTCAGGTTTGAAATAAAATGTCCCTGGCAAATTGTGGCACACACCCCAAGTCTCTTTCAGTGAGGATATTTTCACAATCACTGTTAATATGCTGTGCAACAGGGCTGTGAATGGTATAGCATTCCAAGGAGACATTAAAGAGGATAGAGCCACTTTTTAAATGACTTCCAGAGGACTCTATTTGCTTTTTACTTCTCTTTATCTTCTATCCAATATATCTTACAACCATGTTTTGATTACTAGACATACTCAAATCTGTTTTGAAATCTGGCTCTCTTCCACATCCAATGAAAAACAGGTACCTGACAATATTTCACTAAATATGTGTAATACTACTTATATAAATAAGGATAACCACTAGTGGAGTTAAATCACTGAACCACATGAAAAAACACGTTACATAGAAGTGCTCAAACTGAAGTTAGTTTTTTTTTGTTTTCTTTTTTTTACGGCTGATGACCGCAAACAATAGTTTATAATGACACTTAAGTCTTGCATAGGCTTTGCTACAGTTTTAAAATGTGTTTCATTTTAGAATACATTAAAGGGTATGTATCCTTTACAATTAAAATATGAAATTACTATTTTGTTGTAAACCACACATTAGATTCTATATTTTTGGAATTGTGTAACTTTATTCTCATCAGTCATTTGTATATATTTTTGGGTTGTTCCAAATTGGAAAATTTTTAATATTTTGAATCATTTATTTCATCACCACCTTTATGATAGTTGCATATGGATTGCAAGCTGACTGTTATGCTTCCAACACAATGGTTTCAGCCTGAGGGTTTGCTCACCCTTGGCCCACAGGTGGGTCTCCACCAGAGTGTACTTATGAATACCACAAGGACATCAATGTTACGAACACGATACAGTATACAAACAGTTTGTTGTTAAATGAATAGTTAACTGTTTCACCAAGGGGCACCAGCAACATGTCTGAGCAGCACAAACATCACGTAACAGAGGTCACTGCTATCAAGGAAACACGTTCCACCCACATGTGATTTGGTTATGTACATGTTTTCACCTGCTGAAAATGTGCTGGCTAAATCTCATAGCCACAAATCTCAATTAGAAAAGACCAGCCCAGATGCTCCATTCTACACCACACTGTCACTGCACTGCATCATGATATACTACTCAGTATCCTCCTCCCCCCCCCTTTTTCTTACCACCGCCCTCCACCGCTACACCCTATGGACCTCTCCTCATAGCCGCTCAGCAGGAAGCTTCCCTCAGAATTTATATTATGACAGTAGACTTCGTTTCTTTTACCCTCAAGTGTTTGCAGATGATGAAACTTCCTGGTAGATTAAAACTGTGTGCTGGACTGAGACTCGAACTCTGTACCTTTGCCTTTCGTGGGCAACTGCTTTACCAACTGAGCTACCCAAGCATGACTCATGCCCCATCCTCACAGCTCTACTTCTGCCAGTACCTTGTCTCCTACCTTCAAAACTTTACAGAAGCTCTTCTGCTAACCCTGCAGAACTAGCACTCCTGAAAGAAAGGATATTGCGGAGACATGGCTTAGCCGCAGCCTGGGGGAGGTTTCCAGAATGAGATTTTCACTTTGCAGCGGAATGGGAGCATCTGTAAAGTTTGTAACGTAGGAGACGAGGTACTGGCAGAAGTAGAGCTGTGAGGACGGGGCATGAGTCATGCTTGGGTAGCTCAGTTGGTAGAGCACTTGCCCGTGAAAGGCAAAGGTCCCGGTTTCGAGTCTCGGTCTGGCACACAGTTTTAATCTGCCAGCAAGTTTCATATCACCGCACACTCCGCTGCAGAGTGAAAATCTCATTTTGCAGATGATGTTTCTCTGGCTATCCAAACAAAACTTCACTGTGAAACTGTGCTGCGAATAAAGTGTTTTTAAGGTCAGCCTGGAAATTGTCACTCACTATCACACCTATCCCCCACAACAGGTCATAACAGTAATAATCTTTATGAAATGTGATAATATTTCCACATAAAATCATAGGATGCTTGGTTGGTTTAAAAAGAGAGAAGGCACCAATCTATGAGGACATCGGTCCCTTGGGCCTAATAAAACAATGCCTCAAGAGTGAGAATAAAACAGACGCAACATATAACACAAAACAGAATGAAAGAAAAGGCCACAAGAACAAAGGGAAGGGAAGCAAACGAATACTAAAAGGAACAAAAGAGGACACGAAAACAAGAGAGAGATGCTAGAAACAGAAGGGAGCAAAACATGAAAGCAGATTACAGTGGTTGGCCAACCACAAGAATAAAAATGGAAAGCCAGCCACTCTGAAACACATTAAAACCTCCACCCTAAAAGCACTAGGGTGGAGGACACGGAGCATCAAAGGACATGTGCTGAAACCAACGTAGAGGTATAAAACACACTATCATGAATAAAACGTAAAACTAAAGCTGCTGTGGATGCATCGTCGCCCAACACTGAAGTCAGGGAGCTGGGAAAGTTAAAAGTTTGCCTCAGAGTGGCTGAAAGTGGGCAGTCCAGCGAGAGGTGGACAGCTGTCATTTGGGAGCCACAGTGACACTGAGGTGGGTCCCCACATGGGAATAGGTAACCATGCATTAACTATGTATGGCCAATGATAAGCTGGCAGAGGACAACAGATTCCCTGCGAGAGGCTTGCATGGAAGACTTCGACACATTCACAGTCTCCTCAATGACATGCAGTTTCTTGTGCATGCTGTTACACCATTCTGTCTCACAAAGACAGAAGACACTGCTGAGTAAGACAGCTTCAGAGATGCTTATCTCCAGAAGCAATTTCTGTGTCGCCCATTTGGCCAGCCCTTTCACCAAGTTCGGTGCCCAGGATTCCGACATGTCGTGTGGTCCACACAAACACCATGGAACAGCAGGACAGTTCCACGGCATAAATGGACTCCTGAATGGACACTGCCAGATGGTGGCAAGGGTAGCACTGGTCGATATCCTCTATGCTCAATGAGTCAGTACACAGGAGAAATGACTCACCAGGGCATGAGCAGATGTACTCAAGAGCACGAGGTATGGCCGACAGCTCTGAAATGACAACACTGCAGCCATCTGACAAGGAATGCTGTTCAATATGTCCTCCATGAACATATGCGAAGCGTACGTGACCACCAGCCACTGCACCGTCGGTGTAAACCATTTCAGAGTCCCGGAACACATCAAGAATCAAGAGGAAGTGACAGCTGAGAGTGGAGGGGTTAACGGAGTCCTTAGCACAATGCAAATGTCTCTACGAAGCTGCCGGCAAGGTATTCATCATGGAGGCATATGTGAACAGACTGCAAGTAGAGGTGGTAAAGGGAAGCACTCCAGTTCGGAGAGAAGGGACACACGAAAACTGCAATCGTTAGTCCTGATTTGGGCTGCCGTTACGGGAGATGGAATGCCATGGACAGGGAAAGGAGATCGTATCTAACTGGCGAGCAGTTGCGCACATCTGATCTGCAGTGGAGGCACACCAGCCACCACCAATACGCTGGTTGGTCACCGGACTCGTCCTAAAAGCTCCTGTCGCTGATCAAACCCCACAGTGGTTCACAGGGTCGAGTAAATGCACTGCTGAAGGCACTGTCAAACCATAAACCACACTCCAATAGTCAATTCAGGATTGGACAAGGGCATTGCAGAGCTGCAGCAGTGTACAGCGATCTGCATCCCAATTGGTGTTGCTCAAGCAATGGAGGGCATTGAGGTGCTGCCACCACTTCTGCTTAAGCTGATGAAGACGAGGGAGTAAAGTAAATCGAGTGTCGAAAACCAGACCTATGAATCGATATGCCTCCACTACACTGAGTGCATCATCATTAACAAAGTGTCAGTTCTGGATGCAAGGTATGATGCAGACAGAAGTGCATGACACACGACTTTGCAGCTGAAAACTGGAAGTCGTTGGCTACAGCCCATGACCGCAGCTTGTGGATGGTTCCCTGAACGTGCCGCTCAGCTAAAACAGTACTGGAGCACCAATTCGAAATGCACAAGTTGCCTGCATACAGAGGAGGTGCGATGGAGAGCCCGACACCCACTGTTGGACCGTTAATGACCAATAAAAATAGGGAGACACTCAATACAGAGCCCTGTGGCCTGGATATGGATGGAACTATGGGAGTCACCAACTTGGACATGGAAATTACGGAGCAGAAGGTAGTTTTGGATTAAAATTGGGAGTGGTCCCCGGAGACCCCACTTGTAATATGTGACAAGGATATGACGTCGACAAGTCATATCGTATGCGTTACGTAAGGAAAAAAAAAAAAGAGAGAGAGAGAGAGAGAGAGAGAGAGAGAGAGAGAGAGAGAGAGAGAGAGAGAGAGCAATCAGGTGTTGCCGTCTGGAAAAGGCAGACTCGATGGACAAAAGTTGTCAGTGGTAGAACAGCCCTGACGGAAGCCGCCCTGACGTGGAGCCAGCAATCCACATGACTCCAGGGACCAACCCAACCGCCAACATACCATACTTTCTTGCAGCTTACAAGGAAGGTTGGTGAGGGTTATGGGCCAATAGCTATCCACATCAAGAGGGTCTTTACAAGGGTTTGAGCACCAGAATGATTGTGCTCTCCCACCATTGCCATGGAAAGACACCATCGCACCAGAGACGTTGAAGATGATGAGAAGATGTCGTTTGTAGTCAGATGAGAGATGTTTAAACATCTGGTTTTGGATGCGATCAGGCCCCAAAGCTGTGACAAGGGAATGTGCAAGGGCACTGAGGAGCTCCCACTCTGTAAATGGGGTGTTTTAAGATTCAATGCAGTGTGTAGTGAATGAGAGGATGTTCCCTTCCAGCTTCCGTGTGAACGTGGACGGATAGTGCTCTGGCACAGGACTCGGCACAGGGCTCGGCAATCGCGTTTGTGTCAGTACAAAATTCGCCATTTATGGTAACAGCTGTTGTGGCCTGGTACCTGAAAAGACGTTAGATCTCCGCCCAGACTTGGGAACGCGTCGTGTGGCACCCGATGGTCGAGACTTATCTCTCCCAATACTACACTTTCTGTTGTTCCATAAGCTAGTGAACACGTACACACCAATACACCTTAATTGCTTCAGCAAATTCCAGCGACCACCAAGGGACTGACTTTTGCCTCAGGCACCCTACAGAGTGAGGGACTGTATTTTCTGTTGCAGAAACAATTGTGCTGGTCACTTGCTCAACCATCACTTCGATGTGACTGTGTGGCGTAGATTCGGTGATGACAGCCGAGGTGAAAGTTCCTCAGTCTGCCTTGTTCAAAGCCCATCTGGGCATGTGTCCATGTGCCTGACACTGTGGCAGTGACTGGATGATGGGGAAGTGTTCACTACCAGACAGGTCTTCATGTCCTCTCCATTGGATAGATGGGAGAAGTCCTGGGCTGCAAATTCATTAATCAATGGCCGAGTAAGTACCATGAGCCACACCAAAATGTGTGGGGGGCCCCAGTACTTAAGAGGCAGACATTGAATTGCGACAGTAAAGTTTCATTATCTCTGCCTTGGCCAGTCAGCATGGAGCACCCCACAAGGGGTTATGGACATTTAAATCCCCCTGAAGTCGGAAAGGTTTAGGGAGTTAATCAATCATTGCAGCTAAAATATTCAGGTGTACTGCAACATCTCAAGGAAGATATAGACTTAACACAGTTATTTCCTGCATCGTCCTTATTGTGACATCCACAGCTCTGAGTTTAGGACTTTAACGCAAACTCCACCAGGCACTCGATTATAGTCACTACGGTTCCTGTAATATCCCTTATAGCCACGCAGGGCAGGGATCCTCATTGCTGTGAAACAGATTTCCTGTGGGGCAATCCAGATAGTAGGCGTAAAGTTTAAAAGTTGCCGTACCTCAGGCAGGTGGTGGAATAAACCGCCGCAATTCCACTGGAGAATGACATCGTGAGCCTGGGAGGCATGGAGCATTCAATGAGGCAGTTTACGACTGGGGCACCTGTTGCCACCAATTTATTGCCTGAGCAGTCTATATCCATTGTGTCTGAGGTTCTGACAATATCTAGGTCCCCAGCAGACGCCAAAATCTCCACCCCATCCTCAGCCACAGAGCTTAAAGGTAACAGAGGTGTTGGTGCCACCGCAATTTCCTTGGTCTTAAGCATTTTCTTTTTGGATTTCTCTTGCTGCTCCTTAGATTTCCCATGCTGGGAGGTCTTCACTGGCTCAGTATCCAGGACTGAGGATGAGTGTGAAGCCGTACGACCAGCTGCTTTTGGTATTTTCAGCCACTCATGGTTGTTGTCTTTCGCACTAGAAGAAACCTGGGAAGGGAGTGTCGCAAAGGACCCCTTCCTAGCTAGTGTAGCTGAAGAACACTTCTCCGGTTTAGAAGTGGTGAAGTACGTCCCCGATGGTTCTGTGAAGGGAGGAGGGGGGGGGGGGGGCGTTTGCTTCTGAATTAGTTCGTGCAGGTGCAACAGGGAGGGAATTGCCCCCACCATCAAGGGAGCAGGTGTAGTCTTCCAGCTCTGAGAGGTGACACGGGTTGGCATAGTTGATGGTGCCAGAACCGTTGGTTGTAGCAGCAGTGTAAGGTGATGTAATATGTACAGGATGCAGGAGTTCAAATTTTCTTTTAGCCTCAGTGCAGGTCAGTCTGTCCAGGACCTTGTACTCCACAATTTTCCTTTCTTTCTGAAGAATCCTGCAGTCAGGTGAGCAAGGTGAATGGTTCTATCAATAGTTGACACAGATAGGAAGCAGGGGCAAGGAGTACTGGGATGTGATGGGCATCCGGTATCTCTGCATGTGATGCTGGATGTACTGCAGAAAGACATATGGCCTAACTTCTAGCACTTAAAGCACCACATCTGGGGAGGGATATAGGGTAGACCATCACCTTGACCACCTCAAGTAATGTATCACCCTCAAAGGCCAAGATGAAGGCACCACTGGCAACCTGATTATCCTTCTGACCCTGGTGGACACACTGGACGAAATGTACACTTCACCACTCTAAATTGGGATGCAGCTCATCGTCAGACTGAAAAAGAAGGTCTCTGTGTAATATGATACCCTGGACCATATTTAAGCTCTTATGGGGCGTGAGGGTTACAGAAACATCCCAGAGCTTGTCACAAGTGCGAAACTCTTGTGCCCGGTCAGAGGATGATGTTTTAATCAAGACTGACCCAGATCTCATTTTGGACAAGCCCTCCACATCCCTGAACTTGTCCTCTAAATGCTCAACAAAAAACTGAGGCTTCATCGTAATGAAAGATTCCCCATCAGCTCTAATGTACAAGGTACCGGGGAAAATAAGATCTGCTGCCATCTTTAGCCTGACGTTCCTCTCATTGAGTGGCCAGTGAGTGGAATGATTTGGGGGTCACACTCCTGTGCATTGAATTGAGCTCGTGATCACTTAGAGACTGCAGGTGTTTCACCACCATCAAGAGATCATGGACTACACTTCATCATAGCTGACAGGATGGCCATTGCCGGGAGTCCCGATGCCCCATGGAAATGGGCATATACTCCTTGGAATACGTGGGGAGTTAACGGTGCAGGCATCAGCAGAGCAATCCCTGTGTGGTCAGGGGGCTACAACCAACAGGGAACATGGCGGCCCCACCACAATGAACTGGCTACTGTGCTGGGTATCAGGTGCAAAGAAGTCCATGGTCATCATCGATGCAGAAATCGACACTGCAAACTGCATGGTGGAATTGCATCCAGGAAGGTGTCCTTGCCCAAGAGATGGAGAATGGTCATGACTGCTATGTGACGATGAGAAAGTGGGCTAAAGATCTCAATGCACAATGGACACCATGCACCTTATAAAGGCCTTCTCCTGTTGGCTCACTCTTCAGGATAATTTTGAAGAATGGAGGTCAAACCTTACAGGGGACCATTACATAAAGCCCAAAATGTGTGAAACTTTAGTTGCTCTTATGACAGGCAGGTATACCTCAGGTATATTCTAATCCCCGAACCCACAGGGGTGAAAATTGTAAGAGTGAGCAAAATATAATACAGAAACCTAGGTGCTAGTTCATTTAGGAACTATGCTGTTCAAATGTCTCTAATGCAGTTAAATTTTTACATCATTATTTGCTATGATATGGGGACTAATGGTGGATTACATACCTGTTATACCTGTTCAGTGAATTGAACCTATTTTGCAGAAACACCACCCAGAACTAACATGTAATTGTAAATTATTCTTTTTTCCTGATTATTGATTTTTCAAGCTGATTTCACATTTTTTAACCTAGATGTTCAGAGAAATAAGAATTTAAAAGTGATCATTTTACAAATACATACCTCATGTGCTTGTACTGAATTAATACTTTATATATCTGTGTGTGGTGGCATCTGCGCCTTTGTGCGTGTTGATAAAAAATTCTGCTGCTAGAAAAACATGTTCTTCGGTAATGTAGTGACTACTAGGTTAGCCTCCAAAATGGAAATAGTGTCGTATCTACGCACTGTATTAATAGGCAATGGTATTGCACATGATCAATGTAGATTTGAAAAGTTCCACATGCAAGAGATCCAATGTCTACTTCAGCACTTGCATGGCCATCATCAGGTCCATTTGTTCTGTTTCAGTGATGAACCAATGATTGTTCACCTTTGAAGTTGAGTAGTGCCAGTTATTGTAAAATCTTAAATATTACCAAATCTGTAAAATCAGACTTCTATTTTTATTACTGAATTAAATCCAAACAGATTAGTAGGTGCAGTGGAACTCCAGATCAACAGAATCTTCCCCTTGATGCAAAGAAGTTTTCAAAAAGTCTCAATTCTCGGGAAAATTAGAAATATTTTTACTTCTTTTCCTTTTTATCCTGAAAATTTGTAACTAATTATTCAAAAATTTTCATTCTAATAACCAAATTATTACTTTAATTAGTGGAATCTCTTCATCATGCAACCATAGCATACTGTGAGGCTCCTTTTGAAGAGAGATTAAGGCTGTGATTAAGATTGTGGTCAAGTCAATTGCACTTTGGTCTGCACAACATCGCAGTTTCTTGTCATCTTCTGTAACAGTGCAACTAATAAGCGAAATGGGAAGAAGAAAAACAGCAAGCGTTTGTAAATACACATCTGTAGCCAACAAGAAAAGTTAATTTAAAAAAGTGATAAATGAAGAATGGTCACAATTAGGTGTAACATTGCTTCAGCTATACCTGAGTCCTTCGGAGTGGAGGTTGCCTGCCTCCAATACAGGGAACCAGTCCACCAGTGTTATTTCTTCTTCCTGAAATAAATTTGTTCTGTTTAACTTCTATAACCACAAATAAGCAAATTTACAAAAATTTCATAACATTACACTATACCATATTTGAAGCAATTTGCCAATCATTGCATCAGTTCAAAATCTTATCAACACCTGATGTGTTCATGCAGTACTTCATAACAGGTAACTGTCATCTGTGAAAAGACTGATAATATTGATTGTCTGGTCATCACCATACAATTTAATGAGGATCATTACACACTTTCCTTGCTGGAAGCTAGAACTTACTTCCGTACCTACCTTTTTTGGCATTAGAGCACTTTCAACTGAGGTCATAAGTGCCCATCTCATAACCTTAGAACACCAATGTGTGAAAGATGTTAACAGAAACTATATGTTGAGCCCAATCAACAGAAGGAAAGAGCTAAAATCAAGGACTTCCTCTTGAACATACATCCATAAAATATGTAGTAGTGGCAGCAGAGATCCCTAACCAAATATTAAATCTCTTTTGCAAAAAATGCTACAATTTATAAAACAGCACCCATGTTGTATACTAAAATGACCAACAACTCAGGCGACAAATGTACAATGAAACATAAGCAGTTCCGAAAAGGATACTGGATCAGAAAATAGTAAACCATCAAGTGATTATTACACAAAACACAAAGTGGTGGGGGATCACTACTTAACATATGGTGATGGCTATAGAGACAGTGACCAATAACAACCTAGTTAAAATGATCATCTTCCAATGAGAGGGCCAAGAGGTGGCCAGCCAAACTGTTGGGAGAGGTTACATCTCTGGAGCTTGTTCCTGTAAAGAGAAAACCAGTGGTAAGGCTAAGTGACACCATCTACCAACAGACAGCAACATGGAGATCATCTGAAGCAATGGGAGAGCTAGCCGGTTGAGGTGGGACAGCAGCCTTGTTTCTCATCAGACCAGTGTCATGGGGAACCCACAAGAAAATCATAGTGGCTCCCACAAGAAAATCATAGTGGCTCCCACAAGAACAACAAGTATAAGCTTCCTTTGACTCTTACAGCACAATAAGGATCTGAAGACTTATGAGAGAATTGTAGCATATGACACAATTAAAAAGTATATGTTGTCAGATGTACTAGGCGGTCTGATAGAACACAAAGATCTCTGCTTTAAAAATCTAGCAGTTTACAGGAAGAGCATACCAAAAATGGTCAGTGCCGATGATGAGGAACACCAAACATCATGGACTGTGAATGATCAGTCTACATGAAGATGCTACCACTACATTGTGAGCAAAGGTTGAAGAACTAACAGCAATAGATTGAATCCATTTACTTCCCAAGTAAAATACTTTGAATTCCAAGATAATCATGGGCAGCTGCATGAAGCATAGTTGGTGAAGGGTTCACACCAAACAGGAATATGGCAGGATGCGCGAAACTGATCTGTGGGAGCAGCAGCCAAAAGCAAACTCCAGAAGGTAAGAGAAGAAAGGTGTGGCCCATACTGGCAGTTGAAGGACGCATCAAAATAAAGGGCACAAGATGGGCGGCTGGGCACAACCCAACAAATAGCAATCATATCCACCGAGGAGAAGATCATTCCCATAGGACAGTGGCAGTTAGGCAGCTTCTGCATAGAAGCTCTCAACCAGGCTAGTGTAAAGGTTGCCAATGGCCCAACATATTCCACAATGGTGGCCTGTGTTATGACCATGAATGAATGAAACACCCATAGTCTGGCTTCAAACAGACAAGGGATTGGTATAAATGGAGCAGGGTGATCTGATCCGCACCCCAGGAAATACTGCTTAAGACACATAGGACACTGATGGACTGGATACAGTGTGCGGCTAAGTAAGATGTGTGGAAGGACCAAGAAAGATTCCTAACAAGGGTAAGGGCCAGGAATTTTGTAGATTCAGAGAACTGAAGAGTAACAGGTCTAAGGTGTAACGATGGTGCAAGAAACCCAATGTGACACTAGAAATTCATACAAACTGTTTCTTCAATGGAAAATCAAAAGCCATTCTTGATACCACACGAATAAAGAAGATAAAGACATCACCAAGGCTGCCAGTCAAGGATACAAGTCCATGGAGAACTGCATAAGATCACTAAGTCATTGACCAAAAAGGAAATTGGAAACGCCTGCGAGAAAACATACCATAGTAGGGTTTATGGAGACAGCAAAGGTTGTTGGTTGGTTGGTTTGGAGGTGGGAGAAGGGACCAAACTACAAGGTCATCGGTTCGATGGTCCTAATAAAATAATGCCACAAGAGTGACAATAAAATGGACAAAATACATTACACAAAACAGAGAGAAAGGAAAAGCCAAAAAAATGAAGGGGAGGCAACGAACACTAAAATAAACAAAAGAGGACAAAAAAACACAGAAAGATGCTAGAAACAGAAGAGTAAAACATGAAAGCAGATTACAGTGGCTGACCAAGCACATGAATAAAAAGGGAAAGCCAGCCACTCTGCAATACATTAATACCTCCACCCTAAAAGCACTAGGGTGGAGGACACAGAGTGACAAAGGACATGCTGTAAAACCTACATGGAATTATAAGACCCACTCTCATGAATAAAACAAAAAATACAGCTGCTGTAAGGCATTGTCACCCAACACCAAATGCAGGGTACTGGAAAAGTTAAAAGCCTGCCGCAGAGTGGCTAAAAGTGGGCAGTCGAGCAAGAGGTGGATGACTGCCTTTTGCGACCAACAGCGACACTCAGGTGGGTTCTTGAGACGGAGTAGGTAACCATGCATTAGCCACATATGGCCAATAATGAGCCAGCAGAGGACAACTGATTCCCTGTGAGAGGCCTGCATGCAAGACTCCAATACATTCATAGTCTCTTCAATGACATGCAGTTTCTTGTGCATGCTGTTACACCATTCTGTCTCCCAAAGCCGGAAAATGCTGCGGTGTAAGACAGAATGCATTTAAGCTTTGGAGATGTCTATCTCCAGAAGCAGTTTCTGTGCTGCCTGTTTGGCCAGCCTGTCAGCAAGTTTGGTGCTCAGGATTCCAACATGTCCTTTGGTCCACACAAACTTCACGGAACAGCGGGACTGTTCCAGGGTATAGATGATCTCCTCAATGCACACTACCAGAGTGTGATAAGTGTAGCACTGGTCGATAGCCTGTAAGCTGCTCAATGAGGCAGTACACAGGAGAAATGACTCGACAGGGCATGAGCGGATGTACTCAAGCGCACGAGATATGGCCATCAGCTCTGCAGCGAAAAAACTGCAGCCAACTGGCAAGGACTGCTGTTCAATATGTCCTCCATGAACATATGCTAAGCATACGTGACCATCAGCCACTGCACCATTGGTGTAAACCACTTCATAGCCCCAGAAATCATCAAGAAAAGAGAGGAAGTGGCAGTGGAGAGTGGGGGGGGGGGGGGGGGGGGGGGAGGGGGGGGGGGGTTAACAGAGTCCTCAGCACCATGCAAAAGGTCCACACAAAGCTGCAGACAAGGTGTACACCATGGAGGCATACATTAATGGACTGCAAGTATAGGTGTTAAAGGGAAGGGCTCCAGTTCGGAGAGAAAGGATTGCAGGGCAGGAAAACGAGATGGTAATTAGGATGCCCAGGGGAACTATGATTGTGTGCTGCATAACTGGCGAGCAGTTGCATGTGTCTGATCTGCAGTGGTGGGACACCAGCCTCCACCAGTACGCTGGTCACCGGACACGCCATAAAAGCTCCTGTCGCTAATCAAACCCTATAGTGGTGCACATGGTCGAGTAAATGCGAAGCTGAAAGCACTGCCGAACCATAAACCACACTCCAATAGTCAATTCAGGATTGGACAAGGGCTCTGTAGAGCTTCAAGGGCGTACAGTGATCTGCACCCCAATTGGTGTTGCTCAGGCAATGGAGGGCATTGAGGTTTTGCCAGCACTTCTGCTTAAGAAGAAGAAGATGAGGAAGCCAAGTAAATCGAGTGTCAAAAACCAGTCCTATGAATTGATATGTCTCCACTACAGTGAGTGGATCACCATTAAGAAAAAGTGTGTGTTCCGGATGAACGGTACGATGCCGACAGAAGTGCATGACACACGACTTCGCAGCTGAAAACTAGAGCCAATGACTACACCTTGTGAATGGCTCCCTGGAGGCGCCGCTCAGCAACAACAGTACTAGAGCAGCAATACAAAATGCACAAGTCATCTGGATACAGAGAAGTTGAGACGGAGTGTGCAACAGCCGCTTCTAGACCGTTAATGGGTACTAACAATTGAGGGACACTCACTACAGAGCCCTGTGGAACTCCGTTCTCCTGGATATGGATGGAACTATGGGAGTCACCAACTTGCACTTGGAAAGTACAGAGCAGTAGGACGTTTTGGATGAAAATTGAGAGTGTTCCCCGGAGACCACACTAATAATATGTGGATAGGATATGACGTCGGCAAGTGATGTCGTATGCTTTATTTAAGTCAAAAAAGGCAGCAATCAGGTGTTGGCATCTGGAAAACGCTGTCTGGATGGCAGACTCGATGGACAAAAGTTGTCAGTGGTAGAGCGACCCTGGCATAAGCTGCCCTGACATGGTGCCAGGAAGCCACGAGACTCCAGGACCCCACCCAACCGCCAACATACCATACGTTTCAGCAGCTTACAAAGATCATTGGTGAGGCTGATGGGCCAATAGCTATCCACTTCAAGAGGGTTTTTACCAAGTTTGAGCACCGAAATGATGGTGCTCTCCCACCAGTGCCATGGAAAGATGCCATCACTACAGAGCCGTTGAAGATGAAGAGAAGATGTCGTTTGTAGTTAGATGAGAGGTGTTTAAATATCTGGCTGTGGATGCGATCAGGCCCAGAAGCTGTGTCGTGGCAATGTACAAGGGCACTGAGGAGCTCCCACTCTGTAAATGGGGTGTTTTAGGATTCAATGCAGCGTGTAGTGAATGAGAGGATGTTCCCTTCCAGCTTCCATGTGAACGTGGACGGATAGTGCTCTGGCACAGGACTCGGCACAGGGCTCGGCAATCGCGTTTGTGTCAGTACAAAAGTCACCATTTATGGTAACAGCTGTTGTGGCCTGGTACCTGAAAAGACATTAGATCTCTGCCCAGACTTGGGAACGTGCCGTGTGGCACCCGATGGTCGAGACTTATCTCTCCCAATACTACACTTTCTGTTGTTTCATAAGCTAGTGAACACGTACACACCAATACACCTTAATTGCTTCAGCAAATTCCAGCGACCACCAAGGGACTGACTTTTGCCTCAGGCACCCTACAGAGCGAGGGACTGTATTTTCTGTTGCAGAAACAATTGTGCTGGTCACTTGCTCAACCATCACTTTGATGTGACTGTGTGGCGTAGATTCGGTGATGACAGCAGAGGTGAAAGTTCCTCAGTCTGCCTTGTTCAAAGCCCATCTGGGCATGTGTCCATGTGCCTGATACTGGGGCAGTGACTGGATGATGGGGAAGTGGTCACTACCACACAGGTCGTCATGTGCTCTCCATTGGATAGATGGGAGAAGTCCTGGGCTGCAAATTGATAAATCGATGGCCAAGTACTACCATGAACCAGCACCAGTATTTAAAATGGCAGATCGAATTGGGACAGTAAAATTTCAGCATCTCTGCTTTGGCCAGTAAGGATGGTAGCACCCCACAAGGGGTTATGGCCATTAAAATCTCCCAGAAGTGGGAAAGGTTTAGGGAGTTAATCATTGCAGCTAAAGTATTCAGGCATACTGCACCACCTCGAGGAAGATATACACTCCAGAAAGTTATTTCTTGTGTCGTCCTTATTCTGACAGCCACAGCTTCAAGAGGGTGTTTGAAGCACATGTTCACTACACACCGAGTTTCGGTCATAAACGCAAACTTTACCAGGCACTCGATTATAATTGCTACGGCTCCTGTAATATCCCTTATAGCCATGCAGGGCAGGGATCCGCATTGCTGTGAACCAGGTTTCCTGTGGGGCAATGCAGATAGTAGGTGTAAAGTTTAACAGTTGCCGTTGCTCAGCCAGGTGGTGGAAAAAACCGCCGCAATTCCACTGGAGTATGACATCGTGAGCCTGTGAGGCATGGAGCATTCAATGAGGCAGTTTACGACTGAGGCACCTGCTTCCACCGATTTATTGCCTGAGCAGTCTATATCCATTGTGTCTGAGGTTCTGACAATATCTAGGTCCCCAGCAGATGCCAAAATCTCCACGCCATCCTCAACGGCATAGCTTATAGTTAGCAGAGGTGTTGGTGCCACCGCAATTTCCTTGGTCTTGGGGGTTTTCTTTTTGGATTTCTCTCGCTGCTCCTCGGGTTTTGCAGGCTGGGAGGACTTCACTGGCTCAGTGTCCAGGACTGAGGGTGAGCGTGAAGCTGTACTACCAGCTGCTTTTGGGATCTTCAGCCACTTGCAGGTGTTGTCTTTCCCACTAGAAGAAAATTGGGAATGGAGTGACCCAAAGGACCCCTTCCTAGCTAGAGTAGCTGATAGGTGGGGGTGGGGTCTTGGTGCTGAAGTAGTTTCTGCAGGAGTAACAGGGAGGGAAATGCCCCCCACCATCAAGGGTGCAAGTGTAGTCTTCCGGCTCTGAGAGGTGATATGGGTGGACGGAGCCGATGGTGCCAGTACTGTTGTAGCAGCGGCGTAAGATCATGTCAAACACACAGGATGCAATCATTCAAATTTTCTCTTAGCCTTAATTAAGGTCAGTCTGTCCAGAGTCTTGAATTTTGTGATTTTCCTTTCTTTCTGGAGAATCCTACAGTCAGGGGAGCAAGGCAAATGGTGCTCTCCACAGCTGACACAGATGGGAGGTGGGGCACATGGAGTATTGGGATGTGATGGGTGTCCACAATCTCAGCATGTGACACTGGAAGTACAGGAGAAAGACATATGGCTAAACTTCCAGCACTTACAGCACAGCATCAGAGGAGGGATACAGGGCTTTACATCACACCGGTAGACCATCACCTTGACATTTTCAGGCAACCTATCACCCTCAAAGGCCAAGATGAAGGCACCACTGGCAACCTGATTATCCTTCTGACCCTGGTGGACACACTGGACGAAATGTACACTTCACCGCTCATTGTCGGACTGCAGAAGAAGGTCTCTGTGTAATATGATACCCTGACCATATTTAAGCTCTTATGGGGCGTGAGGGTTACGGAAACATCCCACAGCTTGTCGCAAGTGCGAAACTCCCGTGCCTGGTCAGAGGATGATGTTTTAATCAAGACTGACCCAGATCTCATTTTGGACAAGCCCTCCACATCCCTGAACTTGTCCTCTAAATGCTCAACTAAAAT
This sequence comes from Schistocerca piceifrons, assembly GCF_021461385.2. NCBI lineage: Eukaryota > Metazoa > Arthropoda > Insecta > Orthoptera > Acrididae > Schistocerca > Schistocerca piceifrons. The sequence goes on along the minus strand of NC_060141.1, from coordinate 802,342,989 downwards.
TTGAGGCTTCGTCATCATGAAAGATTCCCTATCAGCTCTTGAACATACAAGGTACTGGGGCAAATAAGATCCACTGCCATCTTTAGCCTGACGTTCCTCCAATGGTGTGGCCAGCGAGGGGAATGATTTGGGGTCGCAGTTCTGTGCACTGAATTGAGCTCGTGATCGCTTAGAGACTGCTGGTGTTTCACCACCAGCAAGAGAATATGGACTATGCTTCATCGCATGTCATCTGCCCTGATGCCACCCACTCTGACCATCACTCATCCGCAGCAAAAGCCACCTGGTAGGATAGCCATTGCTGGGTGTCCCGATGCCCCAGGGGGATGGGTATCTACCCCTTGGCATACGTGGGGAGTTAACGGCATGGGCATCAGCAAAGCGATCCCTGTGTGGTCAGAGGGCTACAACTAACAGGATATATGGCAGCCCCACCACAATGGACTGGCTTCCATGCTGGTTATCAGGTGCAAAGAAGCCCATGGTCGATATCCACACAGGAATCAACACTGTATAGAGCATGGTGGAAAACACACCCATGAAGCTGTCTTCGCCCAAGAGATGGAGAATGGGCAGGACTGCAATGTGACGATGAGAAAGTGGGCTAAAGATCACAATGCATGATGGACACAATGCACCTTGTAAGGTGCCCTTACCCTACTGGCTCGCTCTTCATAGAAGTGTGGAACAATAGAGGGTAAACCCTACAGGGGACCATCACAAAGTCCGAAATATATGAAACTCCTTTTAGTCACCTCATACAACAGACAGGAATACCTCGGGCCTATTCTAATGCCTGGACCCGCAGGGTTGACAGCAAAGATGCCTGAGGAATCAGAGTGTATTAGGGCTAATTCTTTGGAGGGGGGGGGAGGGGGGGGGGGGAAGGAGAGGCTGTAATAAGGTTAGTGACGATATCAAAGCCTGATGCATGGGGGAGCAGGCCGCTGTTGGGTTAATGCCTGAAGGGAAACAGGCCACAGTAGTATTAATGGCACTTATGCAAGGCACCCTGTTCTCCTGGATAAATGTATCCAACAATTGTGAACCAACATATATCTTGGAAATTTGGACTTAAAAAATTCTACACAATATGGGGCAGGAATCATGGGAAGCCCCATGTGTAAGTCTTCCAGCACTTGTCGTAGGCGTTCTCCAAATCAAAAAGCCTGACCACAGTCTGTTATTTCTGCAGGAAGCCATTCGTGACATGGGGTAACAATGTTATGAGATGGTCAGCTGCAGAGCAGCAGGCACGAAATCCACACTGTGCAGTGGTTAGTGTATTGCAAGACTCCAGGCACCACACCAGCTGACCACGAATCATACATTCAATCATCCTGCGAACAGGCCTGGTGAAGGTAATGGAGTGGTAGCTAGAAGAAAGGTGTTTATCCTTACTGGGCATGGATATGACAGTGGCTCTGCCAGTATTGGGAAGACACGTCATCTGCCAAAAAGGGTGTGTAACTATGAAGGAGAAAGTGATTGCCCACAAGAGAAAGGTGCTACAACATCTGAATGTGAACAGCGTCTGGCCCTGGGGTGGGGGACTGGGATAAGATGAGAGCATGTTATGGTGGCATTGTAGCATTCAAGATTCTGAGAGGGGAAGAATATCAGCGAGCTACTTCCACTCATTTCCAAAGGAGGAAGTTGTGTTGACAGTGATTACAGCTCTCAATCTCCACAAAATACTGGCCCACGCTGTTGGAGATAGGTATAGTGTCCACAATGATGTCATCTGCTGTGGTCAGGCTGGCCATCTCCCAATAGACCACCATCACAGACAGCCAATGCAGGTTGCCCCCCATGATAGAAGAGGGAGTGAAACTATTAAAAGAATTAGTGCAAGAAATCCATTTACCTTTCTTGCAACCCCAAAGAAAGCAATGACACTGCACATGAACAGTTTATAATGAATACATTTTGCCATCATAGGATAATGGGTAATAAAGGGGAGAACACTTCTCTGCATGTGAATTGCATCACAGCATGCCTCAGTCCACCAGTGGACAAGGACACAGTGTAGTAAAGAACTGTGAGGCATGCAACATTCTGCATCAGTGAAGATAATGTTCATAAGAAACTATCTGGTCATCATGACTGGGGAGATGATGTTCACAGAACAGTCAGGAGGGAGTAAAGCCTCTAATCAGCTTTGGAAAGCTACTAATTGGAATTACATGTAGATGGGGGTTGGAGTCGGCAAATGGATACTGCATGGTAAACAGTAGCTCGAATTTGTGTAAGAGCTGTGGGTGAAGGAGATGGGGACACTACCATGATACTGGGCAATTTCACAACAGCAATACTGAATTACAGGTTGCAAGTCTGTACGGACACATTCTCTGTGGAGTGACGCCTAGCAAGAGCAGTCCTGTAAGTGCCAGTTGGTAAAATGCAGGGTGTATGAGTAGCCAACAACTTACCTGAAACACGGTCAGGTATATTTTCCTTCTCTTGCGTCTCCTGGGTGGCCCTTTCATTGAGATACATGGGACACTTGTGAGATGAGGTGGCTTGGTCATCATTACAATTGATACATCTGGGAGGAAGAGGCGGAAAAATAACCTTCTGAGCATCTCTTCCACAAGTAACACATTTTTCTGTTTCAAGAGGACATGCAAGTTTGGCTAAGATGCAGTGGTTTCAGAATGTACAGTCAAACTGTGATAACTTTGTAACCCAATTTAATCTTTGATAGAAGCAATAATTCAGCAAATGTGAGAAAGAGAGAACATGTAGGCAGCAAATTTCCTTTGACCTCTTTCATTACCCAATGGCCTGTAGTGGTGCTATGAGCACAGAGATAATGTTGGATTCCCCCTTCCCCACCGGATTATCAAGCAGCCAGTTGTAAGTAACATTGTATGTAGAATTCTTTGCACAATGATCCTTGACATAAATAGGATGGCTGTGGGAGAGTGAGGTGGTCAGCAGTCGTTGGGCTCGAAAATCAAAAACTGTCTCCAAAGGCGTGAGTGCAGGGTGTACGAGTAGCCAACAACTTACCTGAAACACGGTCAGGTACATTTTCCTTCTCTTGTGTCTCCTGGGTGGCCCTTTCATTGAGATACATGGGACACTTGTGAGATGAGGCTTGACTTGAGTCTCAGTCTGGCACACAGTTTTAATCTGCCAGGAAGTTTCATAAGAGCACACACTCCACTGCAGGGTGAAAATCTCATTCTAGATGGAGGACTGTTCTGATGTCGGACTACCAACACTTCAGAAAACAATCCCAAAAATAGCCGAGACATGTTGCCCAAAGGAGTGGAAAGAGAATAACAGAAAGATAGACATGCAGCATGAAGGAAAGAGGTGCTGCAAAGGCTAGGGCCTAATGACAGCCAAGCAAAAACTCACCAAAGTGTGGTGAGCCCCCTGGGGGCTTATCTATTGATTACACACTATTTGAAGTAACATGCTGCATCCTCCTTATTGAAAAACCTCCAACTGAGTCACAAGATTCAGTCAGTACCATATACAGCTGTACGTTTGTTAGTAGGCATTGGTATGGCACCTAGTCAAATGTTTTGAGAAGTGAATAAATATTGCACTTAGCAGACTGGCTTGGTCCATAGCTTTCAGGATGATGATGTTGATGAGGAGCATACACTACATTTCACAGGACTTAATGGCTGGATTTAAGGTCATTTTTCGTGTTGAACTGTCACTTATTTAAGATACTGTTCTAATGGTAAATAAAGCAGCATTTAGTTTCTGAACAAGATCCTGAACATGGGCTTTCCACAACAGCTTACTATCTATCTGAATGCCTAGGAACTTGAACTGTTCCGTCTCACTTATAATATTCCCATTCTGTCTGATCAAAATATCGGTTCTTGTTGAATTGAGAGTTAGAAACTGTAAAAACTGAGTCTTACTGTGATTTACCATCAAATTATTTTCCGCAAGCCATGAACTTATTTCATGAACTACATTACTTGATACTGTTTCAATATTACACACAGGATCCTTCACTACCAAGCTGGTGTCATCAGCAAACAGAAACAGTTTTGAATCACCTGCAATACTAGAAGGCATATCATTTATATAAATAAGAAACAGCAGTGGCCCCAGCACCGACCCTTGGGGAACGTCCCACGTAACAGTGCCCCATTGGGACTGAACATCACTACCACTCTCAATATTGTGGAGAATTACCTTCTGCTTTCTGTTCTTAAAGTAAGAGGCGAACCAATTGAAAGCTACTCCCCTTACTCCATAATGGTCCATCTTCTGCAGTAATATTTTGTGGTCAACACAGTCAAAAGTCTTTGTCAAATCAAAGAAAACACCTAGCGTTCGAAACCTTTTATTTAATCCATCCAAAACCTCACAGAGAAAAGAGAATACAGCATTTTCAGTTGTTAAAACATTTCTAAAACCAAACAATACATTCGACAGCAAACTATGTGAATTTAAATGCTCCAGTAACCTTGTATATACAACCTTCTTGATAACTTTAGCAAACACCAATGGCATAGAAATAGGTCCAAAATTGTCAACATTATCCCTGTCTCCCTTTTTATAAAGTGGCTTCACTACCAAGTACTTTAATCAGTCAGGAAACTGACCACTCCTAAAGGAAAAGTTACCAACTAAAACTCTGCACAGTCCATAAACACCAGAAGTACACCTAACTTGTCAAGAGTGCAAACTAAGAGAGAGTTTCCCCTATGGAAGCAACCATTCATGTGTGGCAAAATATCGGTCAGTCTGCTTTCTAAGCTAATGAATGCAAAATTACTGAATGTCAGTCACCGTACCTTCTTGCCTCAGATAGCAGAGGCTTTTTGCAATACACACAGACGGGGTGTACCCTGTTGGGAGCCACCATAATCAGTTCGTTGTATGCCAGCATCACTGTTTCCATGGTCTTCATTGCCATGGTATGATCTACAGGTGTGGATGGCAAACTCCTCCCCCTTTAATGGAGATATAAGGCCAATGATGCCCATACCTCTGTCTCAAGCATTTGGTGGGTGGGGGTTGGGGGAGAGGGGGAGATATGCCAGAAGCCCAGCCAGCATTTCTATCTGGATGTCAGTATTCTTAAATGTAGCTGCTGCCCCAAAATACAGCATGAAATGTGACAACTTTTATTTGCCTTGTTCAGTGGGTTGCTGATGTGGCTACAGAGGTAGCGAAGCAACCATTGTCAGTTGCAATTACTGCACTGTGTACGATGAATCCTGCTGCAACATTAAGCAATAATTGTGGTGTAGTGTCATGGGTCCCATAGCTTTATACACTGAGACAAAATACCGACATTCTCTTACAAGTTGTAGGCCCTGGAGGCAGTTGGCAAAGCTTGTGTCACTGTTGTAATAGCTTCCCGTGTCTTTTACACCTATTATTGCCAAATAGTGTGCCACAAAGTGGCAAATTTGTGATAGCAAGCATCTTTGACATTTGGGGGTGGTGCTATACTGTGCCAGAAACTGGAGCTATATTTGCAGAGTGGAAGTCTGTGTAAGTTGGCACGAGCAGACAGCAGGTTCTCCTGGGCGAGCTCAGTATGGACTGTGTGCAGATTGTCCACAGACTGCTAGGTGACATATGGACAGTAGAGGATAAAGGCTTTACCTCTAACTGTGTGTTCTACACCTATATTACTGCTGTATGACATTTGTCTACATTTCTGGTTTTGCAGCCTACATGTATACATGTTGACAAAACAGTATTCTGTCATCATTTTGCTGATAACAGTTGTGATTCCGTAACAAAATTTACTCTTTTTAGGAACATGTGTAATTCTTATGTTACATCAAGCTGTTTCTCACTTCACCACAACCCTTCTCATTATATGTTTGTGAATGCAAGATCTGAGCAGATGCATGTGGAATGAGGTGTTCCTGTGTGATATAAGCACAGTGATTTTACAGGTTCACATTACAGTGACAAACAATCAAATTCAGATGTATGCACAGTTTGATATTTAAATATGCTGAAGCAGTATGCACACAAAAAAGTTGGTTGTTTTATGCATGTTATTAGCACATGATGTTTGAGGTAACTGTGTGTCAGATGTGAAGTTCAAATGATATATATGACTGGCAAAATTATAATGTGTGATCACTGAGTCATTGTAGAAAAATTATGTTTAGGAGTCTAGACTGTTAGTGATGTGACTAATTTTCTCACAACTTGGTAAGCTTGTTTTCAGATTATCTAATAAAATTTAACATTTGTGGACCTCCAGTCAATATTGCCACTAGTACTAGTTCATTGCCATTTGCCACTGTATGCTGCACAGTAGCTGTCTGTGTAGTGGCTCTGAGGCAACTATGGCACATGTGTTATCAAATGAGAGGTGATCAAAAGAAATTTACTAAGCCTTTTCAAGTGATGGTAATTAAGTGTTGTTAAAGTCTACCTTATTTTTAACAGTACGTGAGATGCTTACATCGCCTAGTGTGCAAGGTGTGGTCACAAATTTATGAGAAAATTTCCTTAATCACTATTCCATGATTGATAGAAAATTTAGTTTGTTATACTGAGTTGTGTAAATAATCATTATTGTTTTACAGTTTTCCTGTTCAAGCAGTTTCAAGTACATTTTGATTGTGTAAATGGTCATTACACTTTTACAGTTTTTTGATTAAATAACTTCAAGCACACTAAAATTTTAAAAAGTAATTATGCTAAATGTCCACTGGGACATATAATCCACAGAAAGTGTAACCATAGAAAGAGATAATGATTAATGATTTTATGATGAGTATTTAGTTTTAATAAAAATGGGACAGTGTCAGTCTGTGTTTCCAACACCCAGTCCCCACAACAAATTCCTTCTGACTATAGCCATTCACCAGGATAACACAGTATATGGCTAAGAACTGTGGAAAATGATCATTTACCAGCATCATTTGCAGCACCTTCCACACTTAGGCCTTAAATATCCTGACCTTCCACTCCACCTCCCAGTTCAATGATGGTGATCAGGTGTTACATACCACTGCTGTGACAGAATGCATCAAACCTTGAAGCTGTGACCTGGCAGTTGTGAGAGAACAGGATGGCTGGTGCACCCTCTCACTGCTGGTGGATCTCACTGTTGTTGTTGACATCCGAGCAAGTAGCGGAAGTGGAACCAGAGGTCCACTAGTATCAACCACATTTCCCCAGGAAAGGGACTGGAAAAATCTGAATGTCCTCTACCTCCCTGTCTTAGCCAGTTGAGGGCCAGGTGAAAACTTTTGGGGAGTGGTTGCTCAGTTCCGTGAATAGGCACGACACAGCCTCACCTGACAATCAGCGTAGCAGATTATCTCTGGCCAATATATATGCCATCAACTTAATGCTTTCATGCGAGACGTGCCCTGGTGAGATGGATGCAGCAACCAGAGGATGTGTGGACAAGGTGAAGGTGTAACTACAACATTGCATTCATTGTCCAATTGAAGTGACAAGATTGAATGGCAGACTGGTCCTCTTTCATACTGAAATAAGGTCAAAAACGGGATGGCCATCTGTGGAAAGGTGAGCAGGTAATCACAACTGATCTTTCAGTGTTGTTTCTAAAATACTGTAAGTGGTAAAACAAATTGTTTTTTCCCTATCAAACTCCATATCAGGACCCACAGGCAACTGGGACAATGTATTGGCATTAGCATGCTGGGTGTTGGGCCAGAATTGGATATCATCAAAATAATTGTTGAGAAATATTACTCAATGGTACTAACTGTTTATGATACATGACCAACTGCAATCTGGAGCCATACAGAGAAACAAAGCTGTTTAACACCACCTCTATCAGGGAGTAATTCTTTTAGGTGGGTGGAAAGGCTTTAGGTCCAAAGATACTTAACTGCTGTGATGCATCAGCAGCCAGTATTAAGGTTTTCTTGGATTGAAGGTAGTAACACAAGGAACATAAACTATGTTTTAACCACAAAAAGGCATTCTGACAAGTGTCTGACCAAATAAACTTTGCATCTTTCTTATGAAGCTGACAGAGGGTGAGAGACGACAACTGCATTTTGTTTGGATTTGTTATACTAGTTCCCCTGGGCAAGGAACAACAATAGCTCCTTCACGTTCTGATGTATGGGCAGTTAATCAATTACTACAAAGTAGTCATTACTTGAGGCATGGGCTTAATACTTGACACTGGGTGCAAAAATGTACAATTTCCCCACCTACAATGCACACCACTGTCCTCCACACTTTAAACAGTCCCTGTAAGTTCTGAAAATGCTGGTGGCACCTCTGAAAATTAAATCATCCAGATAAGATGCACAATTCAGGGTATGGCGAACTCTCTGCTTGATGAAATTCTCGAACAGTAGGAACAGCAAAAAGCAATCTGCTAAACTTATATTAATAATGAGCAACTGCAGATACGGGTCTCTCAAATCAACATTAGAAAAATAATGTCCACCAGCCACCATCATTAGTATCTCCTCAGTGACAGGTATTGGATGAACTTCCACCTCTGTGTTTTAATTGCGGCTATAAAACAGCCATATAACCCAATTCCTGCATTAGGTTTTTTAACCAACATTAATGGCATTGCCCACTCACTCAATGCTGCAATCAAAATAACCCTCAATTCCTTTAATTTAGCTAATTCAGTGTAAACTACAACTTTCATAGCAAATGGCAAAATGCAAGCACAGGAAAACTTTGTGTTCCCAGGCCACTTAAGCTGAATGTGGGCCAGAAAATCCCTTGCTTTACCCAGCGTTTGCTCAGCTGTTTATGGAACTGCGAAAGTGATTCAGTGTCATGAAAAGAAATAACTAGTGACATTACATTAACATTATCAACAACCTTGAAATCAAAATGCTGTAAAAGTGTCAAATCCACAATTATTTGTTGCCAAAGAGGAATTGACCACCAGGAATGTTACTTGGTGCTCCAGATTCTCATATTCTGCTGCCACAACCAGTTGACCTCTTAATGGAACTCTTTGGCAACTATAGGAGATACTTTTCTTGTTAATTTCTACACAGCTCATGATACGTATGGCACATTTACCGACAAGGCCACAGCACCAACATCAAGCTGAAACACAACCGAGTATCTCAAAATGGACAAGATTGTGAGCTGTTTACCAGACTTGTGAGCTAGGCATGGAAAATGTGTTAATTGACAACTCGGCGACATTGTCAACAGTACACTCCGTAGCACAGACGTCAATAATGTGGCTACTGTGGTTGCACCTGAGACCACCTTCATTTAAATGCAGACATTTCCACCACTTATGCTGTGTGTGGCAACTGAGGCATGCCCTACAATCTAAGGAGCTTACCAGTGCCAAGGAGGTGGCCAGTCTCTTCTGGTGCACTGGACCATGGATTATGATAGCACTACACCTTTCATATGAAGACGTGTCCACTAATGGGGAAAGCCTATTCCTACCATCTGTCTTATTAAGTTGGTTAACAGAGTTGCAGAAAGACTGCTTTTTGACAACTAATGGTGGTACATGCAGATCAGCCCCATGGAATGAGACCCTGCAGAGTCGTCTGACAGTCTACTAAGGAAGAACTTCGATCCCATAACGCTATGTGGCACTAGTCAACAAATGCTTCCTGGGACTGTGCAGACAGCTCGTATGACAATACTGACTGTGCCACATCACCAAGAGATAGATCAATTAACTGAAGACTTCACTTGCAACAACTGATCCAAAGCAAACCTTGTAATTATATCACAGATAATGGCATCTACGTAAGACAAGCCACACTGATGACAATCAAACTTACAATCTCTAGACATAACCTCTAATTCTGCTTTGCACTCTTCGTCCAGTATTTTAATGCACTTTGATAGCCATTTTAACTTAAGCTGCATTGCCAAAAACTTGCAATTTACACTCAACATTTGCAGTCATTGCCATACACTAATCACAAAACTTCAATGAAGCAGTGTTCATGTGTAGACAAACCTTTCACACCAAATTACACGGAAAGGAACTAGAAGGTAGGAGATCTGCACTCTCATACAGGGTGTCCCATTTATCCTTGCCACCCTAAATAAATGTTTGTCCAGATGCAAATTATGAAATGTTTTAAGCAAATGTTCTTTAGCCTTCAGAGAAAGATCAATTAGCATGATTAGTTTCATTGTAGCTTTGTTTTTTACAAGGATATGTACAGCTGTATGTCTTTTTTAAATGGCACTCTGTATTTTTCATTTGGTAATTCATTTCTTCTCCTAAAGACACATTCAAAAATGTATCACTGTGTACCATTTACTGAAACATAAATTTATTAGTTACATAAGATAACAGTGACTTTGTGCCCAGGATCACAAACTTTTCCATTTCCTGGAGTTGTCAGAAAACAAAAGAAAACGAAGTAAAAACATAGCACATAATTGGCTTTGACTCTACTATACCATTGCTCAGGAGTAGAACATTCGTTGTTGTTGTGATCTTCAGTCCTGAGACTGGTTTGATGCAGCTACTCTATCCTGTGCAAGCTGCTTCATCTCCCAGTACCTACTGCAACCTACATCCTTCTAAATCTGTTTAGTGTATTCATCTCTTGGTCTCCCTCTATGATTTTTACTGTCCACGCTGCCCTCCAACACTAAATTGGTGATCCCTTGATGCCTCAGAACATGTCCTACCAACCGATCCCTTCTTCTAGTCAAGTTGTGCCACAAACTTCTCTCTAATCCTATTCAATACCTCCTCATTAGTTGTATGATCTACCCATCCAATCTTCAGAGTTCTTCTGTAGCACCACATTTAGAAAGCTTATATTCTCCTCTTGTCCAATCTATTTATCATCCATGTTTCACTTCCATACATGGCTACGCTCCATACAAATACTTTCAGAAATGACTTCCTGACACTTAAATCAATACTCAATGTTAACAAATTTCTCTTCTTCAGAAACGCTGCCCTTGCCATTGCCAGTCTACACTTTATATCCTCTCTACTTCAACCATCATCAGTTATTTTGCTCCCCAAATAGCGAAACTCCTTTACTACTTTAAGTGTCTCATTTCCTAATCTAATTCCCTCAGCATCATCAGACTTAATTTGACTACATTCCATTATCCTCATTTTGCTTTTGTTGATCTTCATCTTATACCCTCCTTTCATGACACTGTCCATTCCGTTCAATTGCTCTTCCAAGTCCTTTGCTGTCTCTGACAGAATTACAATGTCATCAGTGAACCTCAAAGTTTTTATTTCTTCTCCATGGATTTTAATACCTACTCCGAATTTTTCTTTTGTTTCCTTCACTGCTTGCTCCATATAAAGACTGAATAACATCGGGGAGAGACTACAACCCTGTCTCACTCCCTTCCCAACCGCTGCTTCCCTTTCATGTCCCTCTACTCTTACAACTGCCATCTGGTTTCGGTAAAAATTGTAAATAGCCTTTCACTCCCTGCATTTTACCCCTGCCACCTTCAGAATTTGAAAGAGTATTCTGGTCAACATTGTCAAAAGCTTTCTCTAAGTCTACAAATTCTAGATACGTAGGTTTGCCTTTCCTTAATCTAGCTTCTAAGATAAGTCGTAGGGTCAGTATTGCCTAACGTGTTCCAATATTTCTACGGAATCCAAACTGATCTTCCCCAAGGTCGGCTACTACCAGTTTTTCCATTCGCCTGTAAAGAATACACGTTAGTATTTTGCATCCGTGACTTATTAAACTGATTGTTCAGTAATTTTCACATCTATCAACACCTGCTTTATTTGGGATCGGAATTGTTATATTCTCCTTGAAGTCTCAGGGTATTTCACCTGTCTCATACATCTTGCTCACCAGATGGTAGAGTTTCATCAGGACTGGCTCTCCCAAGGCCGTCAGTAGTTCCAATGGAATGTTGTCTGCTCTCGGGGCCTTGTTTCGACTCAGGCCTTTCAGTGCTCTGTCAAACTCTTCACGCAGTATTGTATCTCCTATTTCATCTTCATCTACATCCTCTTCCGTTTCCATAATATTGTCCTCAAGTACATTGCCCTTGTCTAGGCCCTCTATATACTCCCTCCACCTTTCTGCTTTCCCTTGTTTGCTTAGAACTGGGTTTCCATCTGAGCTCTTAATATCCATACAAGTGGTTCTCTTTTGTCCAAAGGTTTCTTTAATTTTCCTGTAGGCAGTATCTATCTTACCCCTAGTGAGATATGCCTCTACATCCTTACATTTGTCCTCTAGCCATCCCTGCTTAGCCATTTTGCACTTCCTGTCGATCTCATTTTTGAGACGTTTTTATTTCTTTTTGCCTGCTTCATTTACTGCGTTTTTATATTTTCTCCTTTCATCAATTAAATTCAGTATTTCTTCTGTTACCCAAGGATTTCTACTAGCCCTCATCATTTTACCTACTAGGTCCTCTGCTGCCTTCACTACTTCATCTCTCAAAGCTACCCATTGTTCTTCTGCTGTATTTCTTTCCCCCATTGCTGCCAGTTGTTCCCTTATGCTCTCCCTGAAACTCTGTACAACCTCTGGTTCTTTCAGCTTATCCGGGTCCCATCTCCTTATATTCCCACCTTCTTGCAGTTTCTTCAGTTTTAATCTACAGTTCATAACCAATAGATTGTGATCAGGGTACACATCTGCCCCTGGAAATGTCTTACAGTTTAAAACCTGGTTCCTAAATCTCTGTCTTACCATTATGTAATCCATCTGAAACCTGTCAGTATCTTCTTTTATGATTCTTGAACCAAGTGTTAGCTATGATTAAGTTGCGCTCTGTGCAAAATTCTATCAGGCGGCTTCCTCTTTCATTTCTTAGCCCCAATCCATATTCACCTACTACGTTTCCTTCTCTCCCTTTTCCTACTACCGAATTCCAGTCACCCATGACTATTAAATTTTCGTCTCCCTTCACTATCTGAATAATTAGTTTTATTTCATCATACATTTCTTCAATTTCTTCGTCATCTGCAGAGCTAGTTGGCATATAAACTTGTACTACTGTAGTAGGCGTGGGCTTTGTGTCTATCTTGGCCACAATAATGCGTTCACTATGCTGTTTGTAGTAGCTTACCCGCACTCCTATTTTTTTATTCATTATTAAACCTACTCCTGCATTACCCCCATTAGATTTTGTATTTATAACTCTGTATTCACCTGACCAGAAGTCTTGTTCCTCCTGCCACCAAACTTCACTAATTCCCACTATATCTAACTTTAACCTATCCATTTCCCTTTTTAAATTTTCTAACCTACCAGCCCAATTAAGGGATCTGACATTCCACGCTCCGATCCGTAGAATGTCAGTTTTCTTTCTCCTGATAAAGATGTCCTCCTGAGTAATCCCCACCTGGAGGTCCGAATGGGGGACTATTTTACCTCCAGAATATTTTACCCAAGAGGACACCATCATCATCTAATCATACAGTAAAGAACATTCAGAGGTGTTCAAAGTGATGATCCTGGACACCTATACACTGGCACACTCATTGAATGAAAGAATTATTTACTGCTTCCAGTGTTGGTGCTAAAGAGAATTACAAGCAAGCACAGTATGTTCCTGCCTGCCCTCTGGAGTTTGTCGAATATGGCAATAGACAATGTCTTTAATGCATCCCCAAAGAAAAAAAAAGTCTGGACGATTTAGATCAGGAGACCTAGCAAGCCAAGTAACTGTTCTTTCTTGACCAATCCATCTGGCAGGATACCTTTGATTCAGAACACACATACATGCAAGACATTATGTGCTAGACATCCATCATGTTGATACCACATATGCATTCTTGTCCTTAGTGGCACTTCATCCAGAAGACGAGGAAGAATTCGTCTCAGGAAGCTGGAATAAGCTGTTGTATGTGTGTTAGAACTGTGGCCATTTATATGTCATTCTTTGGCAATATTGCAATGTGGAGGGGGCATTCCCACCTATGCAGTTCACAGAAGCTAGTGTGGGAAGGAAGGATCCATATGATGCAGGCTGTGAAGCAGTCATTAAAGTGAAGAATTTTCTGTTGGGCAGCACATTCAACAACTGGGTAGTTCAACTACCTCTTGGCCACAATTTGTCTGTGGCCATTCATGTGAACATACAGCTTGTTGTTTGGCACATCCAACATAACATGGCACAGTGGTCACAGCTTAGCTTGTAGATTACATGACTGCTTTCACAGTTAGCCTTGTCTTTGATGGGATATGTGATGCTTGAGAGCAGACTGGAGTAGGTGGTTGTTTGGTCGGTACACTTGTCCAAGTCAGTGGAGAGCGCTGCCCTCTATCAAGCCATTTCTGCCTGAGGGATAACGGCCAAGACACCACACTCCTAGGGTGGCTAATAAGACAATTTCCACAGAAAAAGAGCGAACAGTTGTGAAAGAATACGCGATCTGGCATCTGACGTAGATCACTGCATGCACGCCTCTTACACTGAAGGATGAATATGTGTATTTTCATTTATGTGTGTGCCAACTGTCAATTATAAGTGCTTCTGCACACACACTGTCATTCATTGCCATCTAACTGAATGTGAACAAATATGCAGTCCTTTAAATTCCTGGTCGTCAGAACTGAGCAGATGGCATACTCATGGGCCGACAGAAGGACACGGACAGAAGAGACCAAAGGATGACGAGAGTAGCATTGGTCGATAGCCTGCAGGCTGCTCATTGAGTCTGAACAGATTGAAACACTGTGGAGTGAGGCCTGAGGGGAAAAAAATGTGAGTTGTGTGAATTTCTAGAAGCTCTGCTATGAACACATTAAATGATCCTGGCAATAAGTGGTGTTCTAAGCCAGTAAGAGACATGAAAGTATGTTCCACCTTATCAACTGTTTTAGAACTATCAGTGTAACAGATTGTGGCACCCTAGAACTCTTCAAGGATGGCACATACAAGACGGCAGAGAATCAAAGGGTCGACAGAGATCTTAGGACACATTAATAGGTCAGTCCTAATTCATGGTCTAGTTACCATCCAAGGGTGGGAGGGGTATGGGAGGAAAGACACGAGGTGCATTACAGTGAGTGCAGATGGGGATCCCGACAGGGGGAAGTGATACGCATGCCAACTGGCAATCCCATGCAAGAGTGGGTGCCAGGAGAGATACATTCCTCATTGGCGAAGACTGCAGGGTACATTGGATAGTCGGGGAATTGGCAAATGATGTCTGTGTAAGAAAGTAGCAGTTGGTTCAGTCATATGTGTAGAGGGGGAATCCCCACTTCTGTGAGGAGACTATCAACGGGACTAGTGTGACAGGCAGCAGTAGCTAGATGATCTCCACAATGATGAAGTGGGTCAAGTAGCTTCAAAGTCGAAAAAGCTGCTGGGCCATAAACCTGACTACCACAATTTAGCCTGGAGAAGACTAGGTCACGGTAAAGATGGAGAAGAGTGATACAGTCTGCACTCCAAGATGCAAGAGCCAGGAGATGGAGAGCATTAAGCTTCCACATACATACAGTCTTTAGGTGGCAAGTGTAGGGCAGCCGTGTCAGCTTGTTATCAAAAATAAGGCCCAAGAAACAGGACTGTGCTACAACATAGAGAAGCTGGTCACATAAATAAAATTTAGAATTGGGGTGTACTGTGAGTCGATGATAAAAATGTATTTTGGAGGGAAAAAACTAGAAGCCATAGGAGGTGGCCCATGCAGAGGCCCATGGGATGCCATCTTGGAGCTGGCACTCACCAGATGCTACTTAGTGGGAGCTGCATCCGATGCAAAAGTCATCGATGTACAATGCCAGAGTAACCAGAGGCCCAACAGAGGTCACAAGCCCATGGACTGCAAGGAGGAAGAGTGTCACACTTGCCACAGAACCCTGTGGGATACCATTCTCCAGGATTCCATGGGTGCTGAGTGAAGTGCCAACTTGAACCCAGAAGACAGCTGAGAGAAAAACTCATGGATAAAAATCTGAAGGGGACCTTGGAAGCCCCAGTCATTGTTGGTAACTAAAATGTGATGGCATCAAGCCATGTCGTGTGCCTTATGTAGGTAAAAGAAGCCCATGACAAGGAGCTGGCAGTGAATAAAAGCCTGTCGGGTGGCTTTTACCATTCCACGTAAATAATCAGTTGTAGATCGTCTCATTTGGAAGCCACAGTGATACCGGGACAAAAGGCCGAGAGTTTCGAGTACCCAGCATAATCTGAAGCTAACCATCCTCTTGAGCAGTTTATGTAGGACACTTGTCAGGTTAATTGGGTGGTAGCTGTCAAGAGCCGTTGGGTTCTTCCTCGCCTTAAGGACAGTGATATTTATACTGTTTCGTCACTGTGGCAGAAAAGCATCTGTGAACCAAATGCAGTTGAAGACCCTAGACTATCTGGTTGTGGACGGAATCTGGGCCAGCTGCCATGCCCTGTGAAGAGTTAAGAGCTTGCAACAATTCCCATTCAGTGAAGGGTTCACTATATAGCTCAATGTGGTGCGGGATGAAACAAAAGGGGGGAGGGGGGGATCTGGTCAACACTGCATTTCTGCTGGAGAAAGGTAGCAGGATAGAAAGGTGATGCTGATGCCATCACAAAGTGTGTAGCAAGGTGTTCTGCGAGGATCAACGGTTCAGTGCAGAGGCCCTGGACAACTGAATGTTTCTGGCAGCAGAGAACACTATGGAGCTTGGACAGAGCCTGCAATGAAGAGGCGTATGTACCCAGAGAGGACACACAGTGCTACCAGCATTCCTTTTTATGCTGCTTAAGAAAGTAATGAGCCTTAACATGAACACACTTAAAACCAAAGAGGTCGGTCTGTGGAAGGTGTCACAATACAGCAGCGCCTTTCAGTGGTCATGGACAGCAAGTGTGACATCCTCGGCCCTCCAAAGTACCGGTCAATGACAAGGAGACCTGTTCATAGGGGAGACAGCAGTGTGAAGAATAGTGGCAGAGATGCCTCACACGACTGCATCAATGGAATTCGACAGGGAGGTGTAGAAGGGCACGGCAGACATGTACAAAGGGCAATTGGCCCTGTGGAATGCGTAACTTGGGGGCCTGTCCACCTGACAGTAGCAGAGGAACAATAGGATCACTGGATATTGGTCACTGTCATAAACGTCATCACGGGCTGACAAATGGAGGGAAGCCATGAGTGTACCATAAAGTTGACCTCATAAAACTGCCATAATTCAGATGTGATGTAAAGCAAGTCAGGAATTTTTGTGACATTTGTGAGCCTCATGGTAAATAATGAGGAACTAGAGGACAATGCTAAATAACCATTTGCTTAGTTCAGTAACATGTGCAGCTCACAATGCAATTGCCCATCTTCTGGTGACTATCGCTAATTTTAATCTGGCTTTCGGTACGGTTTTCAACACATACAATAATCCTAGACTGATTGCATCAGCACATCTGAAGAAGTTGTTAATGCTCTCATCAGTGACTGGGGAAGGTGCAAGTGAACTTCATGCACTACTTCAAGCAATGTTGGTTTGCTGATGGCAGTACAACTAAATGTATCCTTTCAAGACATAATTATATCACTGCTCTTTATGGAAAATGTGGACCAGCCTGTAAGAACATAATTTAAAACTTGCCTGAGTTTCAATAGCTTTCTGACATTAGAAAAGAGATGTGCTTTTCTCAAAAATAAATGCAAATCTGAAATCATCAAGACTACAGTACTACCATGGCACAGCACATGTGGGAAACAAAAAGCAGAGCACCTGCAACGCCAAGCAATTTGGGCATTTGAGATTAATCTAGTCCCTGCTAGTGCTGCATTTGTCATGTGCCACTTGCCTTATGTTTTGCAGAAGTGCAGCAAATTCAGGCAAGCAACGTTAGTGAATACAAACCAATTGTGATGCCCAACACATTGTTCAACAATTGTCTGAAGGGTGATTGTAGGGCTTCTAGTTGCACATCTGTATGCTGTCATGCTTGTCAAAAATGACCCCACACATTGCTACACACAGAAATAAAACACACAATATGGAACAAGGAAGGATTGTCCTAGTGACATGAAACACAAACACAATGGTATACATCCATCAAGTACATTGCATTATTGCTCACTTAAAGTCATCCCAGACAAACAAGTGCTGCTCACAACAGGGACAATATGTTTGAAACATAGCAGTGGAACACGGCAAACTCATGCTCTCTTAGTTTCTGACTCGCAGTCATGATTTATATCTGAATCATGTGCAAAGTGCCTCTGACATCACAGATGGCACAGTAGAGTATCCATTCAAGGAACAGCTGGAATCTTATCAAAAACAAAACAGCATATCTCTGTTCAAGTCAACTTCTGTACAAACATCTTCATTTTACCTTCTGTCTGTTTAATGTTGCTGAAGGTAACTGACATCTTGTCTTGATCCCAGTGTGTTGAATTTGACAAGTATAAAACTTATCGATCCAGAATTTTGGCCACCTGGCAAGATCAACGTGTTGCTGGGAGCAAAATTTTGTCTGTACATTCAGAAGGCAAGGACTATCTCCATTAGAACTCATCATCCTGTGCCTTAAGAAACAGAACTGTGTTGGGTTATCTATGCAAAGAAGTATCAAATGGTAGAGCACAAAATTTTGTCAATGTGGCCTTTCATGTTATGCTTTGTGAAATCTGACACTCACTTTCTTGAAGAAACTGTGGAAGACAGAAGGATTAAATCATGTCTGAGCCATGGCAACACTTGCACATGTGTGCATGTGTGTGTGTTTGGTGGGGCCTGGAGACAATTTGGCTGGAGGCCATGTGGCTGGCAAGTTGTTGATTTTGGGGGAATCCCACTGTTTGGTGCAGGTCCTGAGATGTCGCTTAAGGTTGAATCAGTAAGGGCAAGCTGTGCAGGCTCACATAAGGACAGATAGCGGTGAGCTACATGAAGACAGATGGACATTCCAAGCAAACTGATTGGCAAGTAACTGGCTTACTCTACAAGCTTAAGTTTTATGGCTCCTCAACAATCACCCAAGTGGGTAGGATGCAATAATACCCTGGCTGGAATCCTGCAAGGTATGGCTCCTTCACAACTGAGTGGAGTTAAGTGGTGTTTTGTTATATCTGAGTAAGCTCATGTCTGTGTTATCTAAAATTGCACCTGTTATATTAATGCACCTATGAGTGACTGAGTGGATGATCATCAGTCAGTTTTATTAATTGCAATTTGTGTTGCAAGTAATATGTCATGCAAATGTAAGAGTATTCCCTGTTGTAAGCCTCATGAAGAGAATCAATAGTAACGTGATCTATGTCGGAGGCAAAGCTATCTTGGTACATGTGTACTCTTGAGTTATTGTATCAGCAGGTGCTGATATTTTCGCTTCTGAATAACAGAAATTTTAATGAGTGTTAATTACATTGCTAGTCACTTGTGCCATTTGTTCATATTTTCTACTCCCTGACCCTTCTTGAGCGAAGGTTTATTTGTGCAGATTACTGTTCCCATTGGTGTGTGTTGCTAGGGTAGCTTTGGCAGGAAATGAAGTGTTCTTGTTCCCAGGGCCCAGAGTAGAGGCATGTTTGCCTTTTGCCATGGTGGCACTTCTGTCGTCGCATGGTGTCTGGGTCGACTGGCAGTCTGCTGCCCCTACCAGCCGCACTGTGGTGGCCTGAGTGAAGTGAAGTTGCTCATTTGACGTGTGCCACAGCAGACTGTCACAATATGGGCAGAAGCCAGTAGTCTGCTCTATTTGGTGAATTTATTGAGCTCCGGTGGTAACAGCACGTTTACCAAGCCTAAGGTTCCTCCTCATTATACCTTTAACTACTTGCTTAAATGTTGTACTCTTATCACTAATTCTGAGTATGTTAAGTTTAAAACCTGTTAGTTATCAGTGTAAACTGTTGATCTTTGCCTTGGTGCATAGTCATTCGCTAACTCCAGTTGGGGAATTTGGCTGCTCATTCCTTGTTGACTGTTACAGTTCTCTGCAGTAGCTCGCAGCTTTCTCTGAATATTTGACAACTGTATGTTTATTAAAGGTCATTTTTAGTGTTTGTTTGCAATACTTCAAATTCATACCTTACCAGTTTGTCTGGTATGATGGCGTGTGTAGTTTACTGTTTAATGGTTTTTCTTTCTTTTTGTTAAGTGTTATACATTTCTAAGAGGCCTTCCAACAGCTACAATCAGTGGTGTGACTTGCAAATCTTCCTGTATTTGGATGAATGTTATTCAATTGTCTAACAGTTACTTAAGCTTGCAAATTGTTAGCGCATCTAATGTCTGTCACTGCGATTCATTTGATTGATAAAATTGTTTGTTGAACCTGCCCGACTGGTGTGACCTTTCCTTGTTTTGTGAACTGTGTACTTCCAATTTCATGCCGTTTTCATAGTGGTACAATTGTCAAAATATGGCTTCTAATTAATTAAGCCTGATTAAATTTTGACTGCGAGTATCACAACTGTTTCAGTAGGTTTTTAAATTGAAATAATAATAATGTTGTTAAGTAATGAAGTGTATTAGGCCTACATAAAACAACAAACGACAAAATATGTGGGTCCACATTCCACTTCTTTTCCTTAAAGCTGTCCCAACCCTAGTTGTGAGGTATCAATGTCTTAATGATGGAAGAAAAGCAGCAATGTGACTCGCACTTCGTGGAACACACAACTAAAGATTCAACAGACAGATTCATTGTTCGTCTTCCATTTCAGGAAGAATGAAGTTTGTTATGCAATTCTTTTCATGATACAGCAAAATGCTTCTTTCAGACTGAACAGAAACTAGCAAGACAATCAATGTTGGTGGAAAGCTACACAAAGTTTGTGAGGAAGTATGAAGATTTACGACATATGGTAGTAGCAGTCATTACAGATTTCATTTCATATTACTTGCCACTTCAGCTGTCCTTAAAAAACTCAGTTCAACTACTAAAGCAAGAGTAGTGTTTCATTCTCTTGCCAAATCAAACAAGAATTTGTCACTAAACAGTCTTCCAATGGTAGGACCAACCAGTCAACATTATTAGTACTCAGTAATATTATGCTTCCACATACATCGCATTGCCTTCACAGTAAACATGGAGATTATGGATCGACAAGTGCTGGTAGTAGATGAAGAATGGATTTCCAATTAATATTGTGGAGGAGTGATAGATCTGCACCACCTCAGAATACCAATGAAAGACAATCACGTACAGAATGACTTGTGCACCCTTACTTGCAGCACAGTGGTCTGTTACAGTTAGTTCACAAAGAGAGTGAGCAGTGTGAGGCAGCGAACATTCTCACTAATCATTTCAATATGGACCATTGCATCTGAGGATGTGATACAGTAAGGGGTGAAATCAAGCCCCAACAATATCTCATTAAGATATTGATAAGAATTGGAGTTCCCCTACAGAAATGGTACAGTAACAGTGCCACACTTCAAAAATATCCCCTCAGTGGTGCAAAAAACACAACTACTTTTACTGCTTGATAATGATGAGGTTGTTAGAACTTCAGGTTTATTCTAGCATCCAGATGCTAAACATTTTGAAAGTGTGAACAATGTCAAACCGGAATCTAATATCTACAGCTTCACAAAAGGCACTGTACTGTATTCCACATCATCCATTTTTGACCCATTTTGATTAATTACTCCCATTGTGATCACATTTAAGATATTTTGCAATGTCTCTGGCTGCGTAAGTTAATGTGGAATTGGCCCTTGCCCTCAGAGTTGCACTCCTTGTGGCAGACACTATACAGTGAAATTCAAATGACAGACAGCATGAGTGTTGATCATGTAGTCATTGCAGTAGGGACTTCTACCAGTATACAGAAGTCAGTACAAGATGTGAATGATCATCCGAAGATTGATTATTTGATTCTGTTTCATGCATCAGAGACATGTCTAAATGTTACTGGAAGCAAATCCCAAACATAAAAAGTAGTTACACAGTTACCTTTACTTCACACAGAACAACCTGTGATATACAAGCTACCAAACATGAAGTTAGGTTTATTGAATTACTAAGCAACAGGAGTTAAACTTGTGATATCCAAAGACAAGAAGACCTCTCTACAAAGTGCACAAGATATCTATATAATTGCCTGGATAATATTCTAATAAGATTTTTTCAAGTTCGTCTGGCTATGATGATAGCAAGAAGAGCGACTTATCATTTTAGAAATTAATTGATGTGTAATTGGAATAACTAAATATTATAGACAACTGTAGGTGGTAATTATCATGTTTAATGAAAATCAATTGTGGTGTAATGTATCAGTTGGGTAATGTTACATATTTCGCAATGTCTATAGAACCAATGAATGATGGTTGCTGCCATGAAGTCATATTTTAGTTCAAATAGTGGGTTTAAAGTTCTATTCACTTCAGGAATTTCTCCTCTTCTCGTGCATGAAATCTGCTGCAGGTGTATGAAGAGTTTCTGCCGAGTGCGACAATGATAGTTGCTTCATCAGGCTTCACTGTACCTGCTGATTTGAGTGGTTTATTCCATGCTATCTCATTCTGGTTCAGTGATGTGCCTTGCCCCTAGATCTGTAGCACTGTGACAACTGCTACTACATCAGGGGACAAAACATGAAGTTAAGCTGTCATTAGCTAGCATGCGAGTATTCTTTGAGAAATTTTTGGGATTGTTCCGTAGACAATTATATTGAGATAATAGACTTGAGATAACATTTCACTTACCAGTGCAAATGAAGTTGCTAATGTTGTGGTGCCAGGAAAGATTTGAGTACAAAAAATAATGAGAATGAAGTGGAGATGAATAGGATATGTAGAAAGGAGTTGATTAATTAAAATGGGTGTGTGCAGGGCAGAACACAGAAGGGCTAAAAACCATTAGCAGACGAAATTTTTGAGCACCCTGGAAGGAGGCCAGGAACAGTGTGAGGTTCATCATGTGCCACAAAGCCAAACTACTTTTGCTGCTGGTGAAACTCACGCCCTCTCTTCCAGTCACAGTGGTGCTGTCTCTACTGCCACTCACCTAAGCGACAGGACGTGGGCCTTCCTCAGCAACAGGGCCTGATTGACAAGAAAGGAAATTGTGTGTTAAAATAAAAAATATTTTATCCTCGAAAGTAAAACAGGTGATAAATGAAGACTGTTTCAACATGACATGATAAAGAACAGAATCAATTACCTCAATCTTTTAGAGTGCCTAGTGATCAGTGAATAATTGAGCTTCTGAACTACTCAATTATGTATAACAGTGAACGTTACTAACCAAGTTCCAGAAAGCAAGAATTTTATTACAGTTGCAGGCTGGCTATCTGAAGACCGCCATGGGCAAATAAACTTTTATTGCCGATATTTCACATAATTATTGACCAAATTTTAAAATTGATAATCCTGTAGCAATCTGCTTATTAAAATATAAAATTTTATGTTACAGGGTTAACTCACTGTGGCAAGTTTAACAATTAGGAACTGTGGGTATGAACGTATATGCAGCCTCACTCACTGCAGGCATATGCCAACATTCTATTCATCTAGTATTTGACAATGACTTGCAGAAAACTTCATTAATAATTTCAAATTATCATGATTTTTTCTCAGTGGTGCCCCACAGAAAGTAATAGCAAATATTTTAATCAGTTACCACATTTTTGCTGTTCATACAGTAAAATTGCACATCAAACACTTACAATGTAACACTCCTTTCTTTACTTACAGATGGATACATATAGCCAGGAGACGGTGTGGCAGATGATGTGGGGTATTTATCAGGTGCATTCCTTATAGAGGTGAAGCAAGAAGAAATATGACGAGTATAGCAACAGGTTGGAGTAGAAGACATAATAGTAATGAGGTGGAAGTGGGTGGTGTACAACGGGAAGTGGGTGGCTGGTACCTTACAGTGCTGTGTTGGAAAATTCAACAGAGGGCTGTCTGTTGCTGGCATGTTAATAGGCCTGAAACAAACTCAGTGCAGCTCATCTTGCCCATGACAGCCATTGCATAGTTTCTGTACAGGGACCATATGACACTGGACAATTTTCCAGTATTCCTGTGCACTGCACAGCCTTCATGGGTCACTGCACAATGGCTCACCAGCCAACCCAAGTCCCAGACTCGACATCAACTATCTACTTCAGAGTGCCATAACTATATTAATAAGAATACAGCCCACAATAGTGGCATCACCAGTGTTACCTACACTTTAGGTACCTGCAGCAGTGCCTCTAAGTTGTTACACACAGAGTGCTGAACTGGAGCTTCAAGAATAGTTCTCATACTAGCGGATATCTTTCACTGAATCAGGGCATTCTCTATCTTGCCTTCACTAGAAATCCATTTCATTTGCTGCCTGTTGATACACACAATCTGTGTTTCTATGAAGTTCTATTCCTCTTGGCTACACAGAAACACCTTTGTGTTCAAGTGCTTCTGCACACTGTTTGTATGGTTTTGTTCCATGGTCAAAACACACTCCCATTTCCTTTGATTTGCAGTTGACTCGACACTTTTGTTCTCACATGTTCTGTGATTGATTGTCTTAATATTACTTGTGCCACTTCATTCCCCCATTTTAGTGTCTTTATGCCGGCACCATTCCACCTCACCATTGCTCCTTGATGATGATGTGGCCTGATTCCTATATTTTTCTTCCAGGTCTGTTCCTCCTGGATGCCACTGCCATCTCCTCCATGGGGATGACTGTTCTCATATTTTTGGCTGCTGTTACAGTCCCAACTTTTCCTCTGAGCACAACAACATAGGAATCTGGGGCATCACCAGAGCAGTTTGCAGTGCTCAGCTTAGCTCATATTATTCACAACCTTACAGCATATCAGGGCTATTTTTATGTTGCTTGCACTGGGAAGCCATTTCTCTTGCCCAACATTATCATGTGCCTCCTGTGTTGCAATTAAATTCTAATGTTTGTGACAACCTGAGCACATTTCTTACCTTTTGCATATATCATCCACAATAAGTGGGATGAATGACCACAAGAATGGGTGGCAAATGTGGCAAGGCAGCTCCTTGGTGGACTTCCTGTAGAGAGGTCAGGCAGGAAGACAAACAGATTGGTCTGGGAACAGACTGTAGTGAAAGTCTTAATGGGAAATATTTTATGAGCAAAATGACAGTGATACTGTATGTACATTATATTCGGATACTTATCAGCCATTCTCTCCACTTGTGTGAACACATTTCTCCTGTGTGTTTCAGTTGTTTCCACTACACTGTTTACTCCCAGCCTCTTCATTTCATAGGTCCTCAGCTCTCGTGTGTCAAAGCAAATCATATAAACATTATTTTTGCTGACTGGATTCTTCATAACCCCCCCCCCCCCCCCACCCCACCCCTTTTCCATTATTCAAAACACAGTTCCATAAACAGAGTCTGGATTAACAGATTCATGCATTGATTAGCAAAGTTGGTTTGTATACCCCATTCCTGCAATGCCAGACATATCATGCAGCCATAGATACTTAGCCTTAGCTGTGGTAGCTACTATAAATATAATAACGTAGCTTTGGATGTAAAGGGGTGATCAAAATGTCAATTTTTCTGAACACACTAGTTACAAGACACAGACATCACTTCTCTTCAAGAATAAGTTATCAGTGAAAATATGTCAAATAGTATATACCATGCATATAATGTAATAAAGATAAATAGTATCTTCAATGACTTTGCCACCCACAAAAAAGCAAAATCCTGGAAGTTCTTTCAGCAAAAAGAGTTAAAAAGACTTCTTGTGTTGGTGATATGAGCGCCATGTAGCGCTGGAATGGAGACAGGGAAGGATCTGAATGGGTGAGAAAACTAACAAATCAAGATGAGGCCAGGAGGGTTACAGGAACTAAGAATATACCACAAGGAAACTTCCCACTTGTGCAATTCAGAAAAGCTGGGGTTGGTGAGAAGGATCCCTATGGCAAGGGCTCTCAAGCAGTCACTGAAATTGCGGCATGCTCAGCAACAGGATGGTCCACATATTTCCTGGCCACAGTTCATCAGTGGCCATTCAGGCAGACAGACAGCTTGTCGCTTGTCATTCCCATGCAGAAAGTAGCACAGTGGTTGCAGCTTAGCTTGTATATCACACGACTGGTTTCACACGTAGCCCTCCCTTTGGTGGGATATATGATGTTTGTGACCAGACTGGAGTAGATGGTGGTGGAAGCATGAATGAGACAGGTCTTGCATTTAGTTCTAGTACAGCAATATGAACCATGAAGTAAGGGCTTGGGAGCAGGGATTATGCTGGGATGGACGAGTATATTGTGTAGGTTTGGTAGACAGAGGAATACCACAGTTGGAGGGGTGGGAAGGATAGTAGGCAAAACATTTCTGATTTCAGAGCACAATGACAGGTAGTCAAAACCCTGGCAGAGTATTTAATTCAGTTGTTCCAGTCCTGGGTGGTACTGAGTTACAATGGGAATGTTCCTCTATGGCCAGAAGGTGAGACTTTGGGGGTTGTGGTAGTCTGCAAAGATAAGGCATAGAAGATTTGCTATGTACAAGGTTTGGATGATAATTATTATCTGAACGCTTCATTGAGACCCCATTATATTTTGTTGATGATCGATCATCACTGTGGGTGTGACAACTGTAGTTGGATAGGCTGTACGGGAGGGACTTATTGGTATGGTATGGGTGGCAGTTGTCGAAATGGTGGTGTTACTTGTAGCGATTAGGTTTGATATAGACAGAGGCAGTGATTTAGCCATCTTTGAAGTGGATGTCAACACCTAGGAAGGAGGCTTGTTGGCTTGAGAAGGTCCAGGTGAAGCAAAGGAGGAGAACGTGTTGAGGTTCTGGAGGAATGTGGATTGGGTGTTCTCACTCTCGATCCAGATCACAAAGATGTATCTGAATGAGGGGAAGGGGTTTAGGATTCTGGGTGTTTAGAAAGTATTTTTAACCCATTACCTCACTACTCATATCCCTTTAATAGACCTAGATGCAAGACCTGTCCCATACATCTCACTCTTTTCTCCCTTGTCATTTAGCTCATGTTTAAGCTGTCATCCTGTTCCCTAGCTGTGGTGGTCTTGGGCTCCTGAAAAACTGTCTTCCATCCCTACTTTTCAAACCCATTTGTTACTATTATTTCTGTCTCCTACTTCACAAAGACCTCGTGGTGCTAGTACATTTTCTCAATATATTTAACCTTTGCACACTCCACAATTTATCCAGTCTCTGTTCGTTCCAAGCCACAGAGAGGGAAACTGGAGATATGGTTTATGACTAGTTTTTTTGTTTTGCTACATTCCAGATAATTTCAATTGTAATAAAATATAATACAACTCCGCTGTACCGGTCCCAAGCCCGGGGCCTCATTATGCAAGTGATGAGGAAGGAGGAGGGGGAGGAGTAACAACCTCGTTTAAAAAACCAGAGTTCACCTGGCCCGGGTGATAGTACTCTGTCAGGGCCCCTTTGCTAGGGTTACAGCGAAGACCTCAACGGTAGTGAAGGCGGAGAGAATGAATCTCGGTACGGTGGAACTAGCGGAAGAGGCACATAATACAATAAATCCACCTTGCGTCTGACTTGTAACAAGCGGCACTGTGGTCGGCGTCTGTTCACCAGAGGTGCGGCCGTAATACAAATTCTGGAACTAACCACTCCAGTCTTAACCACTGAGCTTTTCTGAGCTCAACCCTTTGATTCTAAGTACTATTATGGAGCGTTTTAGTAATTACAAAATTACCCCAGGTGGTAACAAATCCTCCGCCACCAGTGGCGCAACTAGTCTATCGGATTCTGGGGAGACTAGGCTGAAACGCTATATCCCAAACCAGAGGAAATCGAAGTCTTTTGAACGACTCATGCCCAAGGTCGAAACATTTTTTGGAACTATCAATATTAACTCTCTCTTGACACCAGGAAAACTCTATAAATTAGGAGACACACTAAAAGAACAAAATATCAAAATTTTAGCCCTGCAAGAAACAAGGTTGCCTGATGAGAATACCATGGATTTTGGAAACTACCGATTGTTTAAAAGTAAAACAGACAAAAGAATTCTTAAAAACACTCCGCATCTGGGTGTTGCATTCGCAATTTCGCAAGACATTCTTGGCTCCGTAATCGAAGTAAATCCAGTAAACAACAGACTAATGACAATTTCCATGAAATGTGCAAATAAAATGTACTGTTTAATTAACGCACACATGCCTATCAACCAGGAGAATAAAACAAATCCAGAAAAAGTAAATAAGTCATGGGAAGTGTTAGAGAATACAGTCTCCAAAATTCCTCAAAATTATGTAAAGATTTTAATGGGTGATTTTAATGCACAGTTAGGGAAAGAGAGAAAATTTAGAAAAACGGTCGGTGAATTCCCTGCACATAAATGGACCAATCAAAATGGAAAGAGGCTGGTAGAATTTTGCAGAAATTTCAATCTCAAAATTATGTCAAGTCATTTTAAGAAAAAACCTTCAAAACAAAAGACATGGCGATCACCTAACAAGGACATAGGTGAATTCCAAATTGACCATATTGCAATCTCGTATCCATGTCACAAAGAAATTTTAAATGTTCAAGTTCGTAAAGGCACCAATATTGACTCAGACCATTACTTAACCCATGTGAAACTAAAGCTAAAACCCCAAAATTTCAACAAAAGGACACCATTAATCCCCAAATTTGACACCAGTAAAATCCAACCATCATTATTAGCAGACGAATTTGACAAAACAAGTGCACAAAATTGGGAACAACTCAAACACAAGATTATCAAAACAGCTCAAGATCAAATTCCTTTACGAAAACACAAGAAACATGCTTGGTGGAATGAAAACTGTGATCATGCAATCAAAGCCAGACAAGAGACATTTAAAGCATGGAATAGCAACAAGACAGAAGACACATATGATACATTCCTGACAACTAGAAAAGACACTTCAAAACTAATTAGACAAACAAAAAGACAATATGAGAATAGTCAACTCTTAGAAATTGAAGAAGATTTTAAGAAATACAATACCAGAAATTTTTATAAAACTTTTAAAACCAAAATAAAGGGGTACCAACCCCAGAATCTTTGCTTCAAGAAGGAAAATGGACAGTTGGCTCTTAACAACCAAGAAAATTGCAAAGAACTTTCTAAATATTTTAAGAATCTTCTAAATTGCCCCGAGCCCACAGAAAGATTTCCACCAAAAATTCCCCAACAATGCAAT
This sequence comes from Schistocerca piceifrons, assembly GCF_021461385.2. Taxonomy (NCBI): domain Eukaryota; kingdom Metazoa; phylum Arthropoda; class Insecta; order Orthoptera; family Acrididae; genus Schistocerca; species Schistocerca piceifrons. The sequence goes on along the minus strand of NC_060141.1, from coordinate 802,314,017 downwards.
CCAGTTTCACTTGCACCAAATGAAGAGGAAATCATTAAAGAAATTCATAGGTTGAAAAACAACAAAGCATCTGGTGAAGATGGAATTGTTGCAGAACTTTTAAAGGCAGCTGGTCCAAAAACCGTTAAAGAAATTACTTCAATCATGCAAAACATTTGGCAAACTGAAAAAATTCCTGATGAATGGAAAACTGCCTTGATTCACCCACTTCATAAGAAGGGAGACAAAACTGATGTTAATAATTACAGAGGAATTTCTCTTCTTCCAGTCACATACAAAATCCTCTCTCAATGTCTTCTGAACAGAGCACAACAACAACTTGAATGGAAAATTGGCGAATATCAAGCAGGTTTCAGGCCAAATAGATCTTGCCCAGAACAGATTTTAGTCCTCAAACTAATTCTCAGACATCAAAAAATTTACAATAAAAAACTAGTTTGTACCTTTGTAGATTTTAGAAAGGCTTATGACTCAGTGGGTCGTGAATCTCTTTTCCAAATTGTGAAAGAACAAGGCCTGGATCCTAAAACCACGGCAATTATCAGAGACACGCTATCTGGTACAAAATCAAAAGTAAAGTTCAGAGGAGAAATTTCAGAATCCTTTGAAATAAAAACAGGCGTGAGGCAAGGTGATGGACTCTCTCCGTTGCTATTTAACTGCGTTCTAGAAAAAGTAATACAAGAGTGGCGCGAACGAAAATTGGAGTTCAAAATTGACCAACCAGTGAAATTAGGATGAACAAATATTCGAATAGACTGTTTGGCCTTTGCAGACGACTTGGTTATTCTAACACAGGACATCCAAATTGCTCAGAAACAAATAGAAATTCTTAAAGAAACAGCAGAAAGAGTAGGTCTCCAAATCTCATTTGAAAAAACACAGTATATGACTAGCAACAAACTGGCACCCAAACTTTTGGAAACTAAGTATGGAAAAATCAAAAGAATTTCGCAATTCAAATATTTAGGTGAAACAATCTCAGAGACTGGCCTAGAAAAAATTGGAAATGAAATTCGTTGTCAAAAGATGGAGACAGCTTTTAGACTTACAAAAGACATCTACAACAAAAAATGTCTCTCGAGGTACTCTAAATTGAGACATTACAACACGGTCATAAAACCAGAGTGCCTTTATGGGGCTGAAACGCTAATTTTAAACAGAAAAAAAGGACATTCAAGAAATCCAAAAAAGAGAAAGAAAAGTAATCAGAAAAATTCTAGGTCCAAAATATACTGAAGAAGGAACATACAGGCTAAGAGCAAATAGTGAAATTCAACAATACACCAGCATATATTCGGATATGAAAAAACGCAGATTAAAATTTTATGGGCATATTAAAAGAATGGATGCTACCAGACTAACTAAACAAGTAGTGGAATTCTACGAAAATCGAAGTAAAGCTAAATTTGAGACAATAAAATGGATTGCTGCTATAAAAGAGGACATGAAAGAGGCAGATATAAAACAAGATGAAATTCAAGACAGAAAATTATTTAGGCAAAAAATTCATGACTGGGTAGTTGGTCAAGCTGAAAAACCAAAGAAAACTGGAACCACATGGTCTGATGAAAGGAAAAGAGCTCATTCCGAGAGAATGAAAACAATTTGGGCAGAGAGAAAGTCTAAAAGAAAATAACTGAATGCCCCGTGATTGTACTTCGCGTGGTCCAGTAGGGCCCAAACGTGAATAATAATAATAAAATATAATATACGATTTATCATAATAGCTATTACTAGTTTTCTGAAATAACAGATTGCATTATTCAGCAAAATGTTTAATTAATGCCATGCCTGTTAATGCATTCTTTTTTTTTTTTTTACTTGCGCTGGGATGTAATAAAAGGGCTGGACATACTTCACTAAAAAGCAAATGTGAAATATAGAGCTTAAACTTAGCATGGGCTCATCACATGGGTATGCTACTGTTTTCTTTCTATGAAATTATCACAATTAAATACAATGAAAATTGCAAATACATTTTTAAATGTTACTTAAATCTGTAGGTGATAGCAAAATCTAGGTCTGACTGAAAATGTGTGTGGGTACCAGAATCTCGTATGCAGAAAATGTGCTTGGAAAAAAGTGTCAGTTCTGTAATTAGGACACCTGTCTTTCAATACTATGAAAAGTAAAGTTGCTACTCACCATATAGCGGAGATACTGAGTCGCTGATAAGTACAACAGAGAGAGACTCTATTGTGGATGAAGGCCTCAGTGGCTGAAAGCTTTAATGTGGGGATCTTTTTGTTGTGCCTATCTGCAACTCAGCATCTCTGCTATATTGTGAGTAGCAACTTCCCTTCTCATCATACTGTTACATTCCATCCTGGATTTCTGTCTTTCCACACTTTCATAGAAAAATCTTGTGTAAAATTTGCTTATTTCATTTCAGGCATAAAAATACATAAGATTCTAATTTCAGTAATTATTTGCTTCTGTGGGAATAAATACAGCTCAAGCAAAATCATCTAAAATCAGAGTGTTGAACATTGCCTTTTATACAGAAAATTAAGCATTAGCAGACACTGTATTATTGATAAGTAATGTTTATTACATCCCTGGCCTCTACTCAATGACAAGATTATGAACTTCAGTATCTGTATGTTTTGCAATACAGGATTACACTGCATGCAACATGCAACCAAAGGTAGTGTAGTCAATAGTCGCTCCACAGTACAATTTTTTAGACTACCACATTATCTGATTCAACCTACTGCAACACAAACAACTGTCCATTTGCTCTAGTTTCACCAGCAGTATCTCATGCAACACATAGTACCTTAGAGCAAACCACTGGTAAATTGTTTCTCTTGGAGCACATGAAAGATGGGTATGTTCCTCTATAAAATACTGACAGTACAGTGGGGAACCAGCAGCCCCAGTATACATTTTGCCTTCATCACCAGAAATTTTTGCATGTGAACATATTCCCACTGTTTTAACACACAATACTCTATATTCATTTATCTGGTATCTCCCTGTAGTGAAGCATTCGTACTTAGCACCTCCACCTCACTGTCACTGTCTATGTATATGGCTCTCTCCCATTGTCTCATTTTCCTTCCACTGATTTACAGTCTATCCCACTGTCAATGTCAACTCTCTCAATTACGCTGTCTGCTTTTGTCTTTCTTTGATATGCCCACTGACTCCACAACTCCTTAATGGCTCAAAAATAATTCTGGGGCATCCAAGTTATTTTTTTCTTATACACAAGAGTGTAAGACCTCAGACCAAAATTTTCTCTCTCCCACACCTATGTGTTCAAGTACAGCACAAAACTGGTGTATGGTGTCCCTACGTCTTTCCTTTTTGTCTACACTGGCTCCTATCTCTTTTCCTCCCAACTGATTCTGTCTTCACAAATCTCTCTTCCTCTTTTACTACCACTGTCTCACTGACCACAAGTATCTCCTTTACCTTCTTTTTCAAAGATATTTCCATGATTTGACTATTAATTGTTCATTAGTTTTACACAGTCATGATTTCAGCTTTATACCCATTTTCAAGATCATGTTGAAATTTTAAGATTGTTTGACCTGCCTGTGATTTGCCAAAAATATATATTTTTCGTCTTACAAGGTGTATTCTATTGCAGGATATGAGTATGTGTGAAATATATATAATGTGGCTGACATTGTGCACAGTTGAAAACCACAAATGGGCCTATAAAGTTAGAAATATGTTTTTTGTATCAATAACTGAACAACACAGCAGGACAAACATATTAACATATCAACGGACACTCAAGAATGGCTATGAAGCCAATAGAGAAGGTTCAGAAATGAAGAGTATGAGAATCACAAATCAAATCAGAAAAATTATTGGTTGTCCTTAGGTGCATTATGCGCTTGCTTGTTATCGATTAGTGTGTGAACACCACTGGTCATTCCTATCCTGAACTATTACTGATGACTAGAAAGTTTGTGTTTGTGCTACTGTAAGGGAAAGAATAGAAAGGAATGCTTTAGTCCAAACAAAGCAGCAATGCTGCATAGAAAGACTTGTGTACATCCACGTAAGATAATGTTATGCATCTGGTGGAACAGTGGCCATGTGGTGTACAAAGAGTTGCATGCATGAGGTAGAAGTTTCCTGTTGGCATTTATTGTCAACAACAGACTTCTTCCAAATGCAATCCCAGAATAACAACAAGGAAGACTGTGTGAAGTGATGCTACTCTACAATAACAGCCACCGGCATTCTGCTAGACTGGCAAGAAACTACACAACTACTGGGTTGGGAAGTCATTCTGCACCTACCTTTTCCACCTGATTTTTTTTGTGGTTTTAAGGCACACAACTTCAATGGTCATTAGCGCCCAGACTACGTGAGGAATGCACCGCGAGTCACAAGTTTAAAACAGCAACGAAACGGAAAACACGATAAAAGACAGACTGACAGGCATACGATTAAAAAAGGAAAACAGCAGAATCAAATGTCCTATGAGAGGGTTGTCAAATTGATAAAATGAAGAACGCGAGCAGCAGCTCGTGGGTCATCCGCTAAAATGGCTTCTACAGTACACGGCAGGCCAAGATCAAGATGCAGGGTGTTAAAATCTGGACAGACCGTTAAAATATGGCAGACTGTCAGCAATTGCCCACAGGGGCAGAACGGCGCCGGTGCAGCAGTCAGCAGATGGCGATGGCTGAACCAGCAGTGGCCAATTCGTAACCGGGCCAAAACGACCTCCTCCCGCCGAGAAGGGCGTGAGGAGGACGTCCAAGCCACGGGAAGAGGTTTCAGGGCTCGAAGTTTGTTGTCGGTAAGTGCAGCCCAATCGGCATGCCACTGCGATAAAATGCACCGACAAATTACTCTGCTGCAATCTGACGAAGGGACACAACAAGATGCTGTCCGAGGCTGGAGGACCGCAGCCTTGGCCGCGGCATCTGCAGCTTCATTCCCAGGGATACCGACATGGCCAGAAACCCACATAAAGCTAACCGGAGAACCGACGTCCACCAGCTGCTGAAGAGAGCGTTGGATCCGGTGCACGAAAGGGTGAACCGGGTACGGATTACTGAGGCTCTGGATAGCGCTCAGGGAATCGGAGCAGATGACATATGCAGAATGTCGGTGGCGGTAGATGTAAAGGACAGCCTGGTAGAGGGCAAAGAGCTCAGCTGTGAAGACCGAACAAAGGCCATGGAGCCGGTATTTGAAACTTTGTGCCCCGACAATAAAGGAACAACCAACCCCGTCATTGGTCTTAGAGCCATCTGTATAAATGAAGGTCTTATTCACGAACTTCAAACGAAGTTCGATAAAACGGGAGTGGTAGACTGAACCGGGGGTAACCTCCTTCGGGAGTGAGCAGAGGTCAAGGTGGACGCGAACCTGAGCCTGGAGCCAAGGTGGCGTGCGGCTCTCGCCCACTCGAAAGGTTGCAGGGAGTGAAAAATTAAGGTGTTGAAGGAGGCGACGAAAGCGAACTCCAGGGGGTAGCAGGGCAGAGACATACAACCCGTATTGACTGTCGAGAGAGTCATCAAAAAAGGAATGATAAGACGGGTGGTCGGGCATTGCCAGTAGCCGACAGGCATACCGACAAAGCAGTATATCACGCCGGTAGGTGAGTGGCAACTCACCAGCGTCAGCATGAAGACTCTCGACGGGACTAGTATAAAACGCTCCGATCGCAAGTCGTAAACCCCGATGTTGTATGGAGTTGAGGCGGCGTAAGATGGATGGCCGTGCAGAGGAGTATACGAAGCTCCCATAATCCAGCTTGGAGCGGACGATCGACCGATATAGACGAAGCAGGACGGTTCGATCCGCTCCCCACGACATACCACTGAGAACACGGAGGACATTTAGAGAACGGGTACAACGGGCAGCCAAATATGACACATGTGGAGACCAACTAAGTTTCCTGTCAAATGTAAGACCTAAAAATTTTGTTGTCTCCACGAATGGGAGAGCAACAGGACCGAGTCGTAAGGACGGTGGGAGAAACTCTTTGTAGCGCCAGAAGTTAATACAGACCGTCTTCTCGGCAGAAAAACGGAAGCCATTGGCGACACTCCAGGAGTAAAGACGGTCAAGATAATGCTGAAGACAGCGCTCCAGGAAACACGTACGCTGCGCGCTGCAATAGATGGTAAAATCGTCTACGAAAAGGGAGCCTGATACATCAGCTGGGAGGCCATCCATTATTGGATTGATCGCTATGGCGAAGAGAGCGACGCTCAAAACTGAGCCCTGTGGCACCCCATTCTCCTGGTGAAAGGTGTCTGACAGGACAGAACCCACACATACCCTGAACTGTCGATCCATTAAAAACGAACGAATAAAAAGAGGGAGGCGACCGCGAAGGCCCCATGTATGCATGATGCGGAGAATGCCCGCCCTCCAACAGGTGTCGTAAGCCTTCTCCAAATCAAAGAACACAGCCGCGGTCGGGCGCTTCCGCAAGAAGTTATTCATAATGAAGGTCGACAAGGTAACCAGATGGTCGACAGCAGAGCGGCGCCTACGAAATCCACATTGTACATTGGTAAGTAGGCGTCGAGACTCGAGCAGCCAAACCAATCGAGAGTTAACCATTCGCTCCACCACTTGACAGACACAGCTGGTCAGCGAGATGGGTCGATAACTGGAAGGCAAGTGCTTGTCCTTCCCCGGCTTAGGAATCGGGACAACAATAGACTCGCGCCAGCATGCGGGAACATGTCCCTCAATCCAGATGCGATTGTAAGTACGAAGAAGAAAACCTTTACCCGCAGGAGAAAGGTTCTTCAGCATCTGAATATGAATATTTCTTTTTTTTTTTTTTTTTTTTTTGTTTGTGGTTTTAGGGCGCAAAACTTCTATGGTCATTAGCGCCCAGCCCGTGACGTAGAAAACAGGAAAAAAACGAAATTTAAAATCAGCAGCAATGGGAACAAAGTCATAAAATTTGAGAAACTAAAGGCAGAAGGAATGCTTAAAAATCCACTATAGAAAGGGGTTGGTTGTCCCCCCAAAAAAAGGCTTCAAATGACTGACGTCATTTCACTGTCACTAATAAACTGTAGAACGCGGTCAGCTGAGCGCGTGTCATCTGCTAAAATCGACGAGAGATCAGGCGATAGCTGTAGATGGGAGCGTAACGGATTAAAATAGGGGCATTCAATTAAAAGGTGTCTGACCGTCCACGGCTGAGAGCAGTGGGGACAGAGTGGGGGAGGATCACCGCTTAAAAGATGTCTATGACTAAAAAGACAGTGCCCTATCCGGAGTCTAGCTAAAATTACCTCCTCCCGACGACGCGATCGGGAGGAAGAGGCCCATGCGCAAGGAAGGGCTTTCACTTCCCGCAATTTATTATGGGGAAGTGTTGACCAATGCGCATACCATAAATGAGCAACTTGGCGACATAAACCGCTCCGTAGGTCGGTAAACGGAAGAGACTGAATAGCTGGCCGAGGAAGAGAGACTGCAGCCTTGGCCGCTATATCGGCCGCCTCATTTCCACAGATACCAGCGTGTCCCGGGAGCCAGAGGAACGCCACTGAGACGCCCCCCAGGTGGAGCAAGCGCAGACAGTCCTGAATCCGGTGGACCAGAGGGTGCACAGGGTAAAGAGCTTGGAGACTGAGGAGAGAGCTGAGAGAATCTGAGCAGATTACGTACTGTATCCGCTGATGGCAGCGGATGTAGTGGACAGCCTGGAGAATAGCGTAAAGCTCTGCAGTATAAACCGAACACTGGTCGGGAAGCCGAAAGTGATTTGGGGTGTCGCCAACAATATAGGCACCCCCTACACCTAACGATGTTTTTGAGCCATCGGTGTAAATAAATGTGGCTTCCGTCATTTGTGCACATAGAGCAGCAAATGCCCGACGGTAAACAAGTGTAGGGGTACCATCCATGGGAAATTGACATAGGCCTCTGAGCAAGTCGATCCGGGGACGGAGCCAAGGCGGTGCTGTACCCCAAGTTGTCAAGAAGGTTTTAGGAAAGCGGAAGGAAAGGGAATGGAGCAGTTGGCGGAAGCGGACTCCCGGGGGTAGTAGGGAGGAGGAGCGGCCTGCATACCCGACATCAAGGGAGGCGTCGAAAAAAAGGTCATGGGCTGGATTAGCAGGCATGGAAGACAAATGGCTAGCATAACGACTCAGAAGGACTGCCCGCCGGTTGGATAGCGGAGGTTCAGCAGTCTCAGCATAAAGGCTTTCCACAGGGCTGGTGTAAAAAGCTCCAGACACTAAACGTAATCCACGGTGGTGGATAGAGTCGAGACGCCGAAGAATAGACGGCCGAGCAGAGGAGTAGACTATGCTTCCATAATCCAATTTCGAGCGCACTAAGGCGCGATAGAGGCGGAGAAGGACCACTCGGTCCGCTCCCCAAGAGGTGCCATTCAGGACACGGAGGGTGTTAAGGGAACGCAGACAGCGAGCCGAAAGATAGGAAACGTGGGAGGACCAGCACAGTTTTCTGTCAAACATAAGACCCAAGAATTTAGCGACGTCGGAAAACGGAAGGTTGACAGGACTTAGATGTAAGGAGGGCGGAAGAAACTCCTTACGTCGCCAAAAATTAACACAAACGGTCTTACTGGGTGAGAAACGGAAGCCGGTATCGATGCTTCACGAGTGGAGGCGATCGAGACATCCTTGAAGACGTCTTTCAAGAAGGCTGGTCCGTTGAGAGCTGTAGTAGATCGCAAAATCGTCCACAAAGAGGGAGCCCGAGACATCAGGAAGGAGACAATCCATAATTGGATTAATGGCAATGGCAAACAGTACAACACTCAGCACGGAGCCCTGGGGTACCCCGTTTTCTTGGGAGAAAGTACGGGATAGAGTAGTGTTCACCCGCACCCTAAATGTGCGCTCTGCCATAAATTCGCGAAGAAAAAGGGGCAGCCGGCCTCGAAAGCCCCAAGAGAACAGTGTGCGGAGGATGCCTGTCCTCCAACAGGTATCGTATGCTCTCTCCAGATCAAAAAATATTGCTACCGTTTGGCGTTTCCGGAGGAAATTGTTCATGATATAAGTGGAGAGAGCAACAAGATGGTCAACGGCAGAACGATGTTGTCGGAATCCGCATTGGGCTGGTGTTAAAAGACTGCGGGATTCCAGCCACCAAGCTAAACGGTAATTCACCATACACTCCAAAACCTTACAGACACTACTCGTGAGAGAAATGGGGCGATAGCTAGAGGGGAGATGTTTGTCCTTTCCAGGTTTCGGAACGGGAACGACAATAGCTTCCCGCCATCGCCTGGGAAAGGTACTGTCAGTCCAAATTCGATTATAAAGGCGAAGGAGGTAGCGCAGGCTATGGGTTGATAAATGCAGCAACATTTGGACATGGATACCATCCGGTCCTGGGGCGGAGGAACGAGAAGAAGAGAGTGCATGTTGGAGTTCGCGCATGGAGAAAACAGTATTGTAGCTTTCGCGATTTTGAGAGGAGAAAGCGAGATGTCGCACTTCTGCTGCACGTTTCTTCGGGAGAAACGCTGGCGGGTAATTTGAAGAGCTCGAAATCTCAGCAAAGCGCTGACCCAATGAGTTAGAAATTGCGACGGAGTCCACTAAGGTATCATGCGCGACAGTGAGCCCAGAGACCGGCGAGAAACTAGGCGCGCCTGAGAACCGTCGAAGCCGACTCCAAACTTCCGAGGAGGGAGTGAAGGTGTTAAATGAGCTAATAAAGAATTGCCAGCTTGCCTTCTTGCTATCGCGGATGACGCGACGGCATCGCGCACGGAGCTGCTTATATCGGATACAGTTGGCCAAAGTTGGATGGTGACGGAAAATGCGAAGAGCACGTCGCCGCTCACGTATTGCGTCACGGCATGCCTCGTTCCACCAAGGAACTGGGGGGCGCCGGGGCAAGTCGGAGGTGCGTGGTATTGAACGTTCGGCAGCTGTGAGAATAACATCGGTAAAATGTGTGACCTCATCGTCGACGCTGGGAAAGCGACGGTCATCAAATGTCGCTAGAGACGAAAAAAGTGTCCAATCGGCTTGGGCAAACTTCCAGCGTCGCGAGCGCATATATGGCAGTTGAGGCTGCAGTCGAAGGACACATGGAAAGTGGTCACTCGAGTGTGTATCATCAAGGGCGAACCATTCGAAGCGCCGGGCTAGCGGAACAGTACCGACCGCAAGGTCCAAATGAGATAAATTTGCCGTGGAGGCAGACAAAAATGTGGGGAGCCCAGTGTTGAGGCAGACTAGATCCGCTTGGTGGAAGACGTCTAGCAATAGTGAGCCACGTGGACAAGGATGTGGAGATCCCCAAAGCGGGTGGTGGGCATTGAAGTCCCCAACCAGCAAATAGGGGGGGTGGAAGCTGATCAAGAAGATGAAGGAGATCAGCTCGTGCCAGTGGTGTAGACGATGGAATGTATACCGTACATAGAGAGAACGTGTATCCAGAAAGGGAAAGACGGACGGCGACAGCTTGGAAGGAACTGTTTAAGGGGATTGGGTGATAATGGAGAGTATCATGGAGCAGAATCATGAGTCCTCCATGGGCTGGAGTGCCTTCAACAGAGGGGAGGTCATATCGGACGGACTGAAAATGAGGGAGAACAAAGCGGTCATGGGGACGCAGCTTTGTTTCCTGAAGACAGAAGATGACCGGCGAGTAGGATCGTAAGAGGATCGACAATTCATCCCGATTGGCGCGAATGCCGCGGATATTCCAGTGGATAATGGACATATGGTGAACAGAAAATGGAGAAACGTGACCAAGGGCGCTGTCAACTCAACGACTGCTCAGAGCTTGCGACCGACAGCATGGAATGGCATTCAGTCGAAGGCAGAAGATCCTGATCCATAGGTTGGTCAGGAGCAGCTCCTGCCACCAACGATCGGCCAGTTGACTGGCCACCAGCAGTGCACCTCGGCGACACGGAAGATGGCCGAGGGCGATTTCCGCCAGGTGGTGCTGTAGTTGGGACACGCCTTGGCGGAGAAGGAGAGGAACTGTGTTTCTTCGTAGCCTTCTTGGAGGTATGATGTTTAGATGAAGGAGGAACCGATGGTTGTGAAGTTGCAGTACGTAAAAACTCTTCACGAGAATGCTCTTTTTTCGAAGACTTGGCGTCTGACTTTTGGGCTCGAGATTTAGCAGAACCCGATGAAGGGTGAGCCATAGAGTGGGCAGGCGAAAGTGGTGAGGTTGAACGGGCGATCTTTGCGCTGGCCGATCTGACGACCGTGGTACTAAATGTGAGGTCGCAAGTCTGCGTGGCCGCCTCCTTTGTTGGCCGAGGAGAAGCAAGGACAGTGCTGTATTTTCCTTTCTGAGGCACGGTGGGCTGTCGACTGGCGAGTAACTTTCGAGCAGCAAAGGTCGACACCTTTTCCTTCACTCTTATTTCCTGGATGAGCTTTTCATCCTTAAAAACGGGGCAATCTCGAGAGGAAGCAGCGTGGTCACCCATACAGTTGATGCAGTGAGGGGATGGAGGTGGACAAGCACCCTCATGGGCATCCTTGCCACACGTAACACATTTGGCCGGATTGGAACAGGACTGGCTGGTGTGATTGAACCGCTGACATCGATAGCAACGCGTAGGGTTTGGGACATAAGGGCGAACGGAAATTATCTCATAGCCTGCTTTGATTTTTGATGGGAGTTGAACTTTGTCAAATGTCAAGAAGACAGTGCGGGTTGGAATGATGTTCGAGTCAACCCTTTTCATAACCCGATGAACAGCGGTGACGCCCTGGTCAGACAGGTAGTGCTGAATTTCTTCGTCAGACAATCCATCGAGGGAGCGTGTATAAACGACTCCACGCGAGGAATTTAAGGTACGGTGCGGTTCCACCCGGACAGGGAAGGTGTGGAGCAGAGAAGTACGCAGCAATTTTTGAGCCTGGAGGGCACTGTGTGTTTCTAACAACAGGGTACCATTCCGTAATCTGGAACAAGACTTTACAGGACCCGCAATTGCGTCGACACCTTTCTGAATAATGAAAGGGTTGACCGTGGAAAAGTCGTGACCTTCGTCAGACCGAGAAACAACAAGGAACTGTGGCAACGATGGAAGAACCGTCTGTGGCTGAGACTCAGTGAACTTACGTTTGTGAGCAGACATAGTGGAAGGTGAGGAAACCATTGCGGAAGAATCCCCCATGATTACCGGCGTCTCCGATGGCGCGCTCCTCCCTTGTGGGGGCCCTCACCGAGGGCACACCCGCCTTAGGTGATTGTTCACACCTCAGGTCACACCTCCCGACAAACGGACGGAGGGACCAATCGGCACTTTCGGAAGGTATCAGCTCGGGTAATCACCCCTCCCTGGGCCTGGCCTTTACCAGGGGGTACGTACGTGTCCTACCTGTCTACCCGGGGCGGGGAATTACGCGTTACCCCGTCACCGGCTACGCATGGAAGTGCGTGGGTCGGCCGTCAGACACGCACAGGGAGGAAGAAACAGAAAGGGAAAGGAAAGAAGAGGGGGTCTCAAACGCCGCAGCGGAGAAAAGGGTAAAGAGAAGAGGTAAGGAAAAGAGAAGGACAAAGGAAGGAAGAAGACATACAAGCAAGGAAGAAGAAGAATGTGGTACATTTACAAGCGTCCGTCTCCGGACGTAGGCGCAAACCATACTCCCAGAGGGGGAGAAAGTGAAGGAAAGAACCAGAGGTGAGGGGGGGGGGTGAAGACAGGGGATGGGGAAGGATGCGGAAAGGGAAGGTATGCAGCCCGGAAAGGAAGGAAGGCCACATTAGCTCGGGGCCCCGTGCTCGCTACGCACGTATCCACAAAAGAGTTGTGGATCCCCTGGGGGGTGAATATGAATAGAATCAGGCCCTGGAGCAGAGGACCGTGATCGGCCAAGTGCGTTTTCGAGTTCCCGCATGGTGAATGGGGCATTATAACTTTCACGATTCGAGGAGCGGAAGTTAGGTGGCCTAGCCTCCTCTGCCTGTTTGCGGGGAGGAAGGCAGGGTGGTAATGAGCAGAGCTCGAAACCTCGGCGAAAAAGCGGCCGAAGGCATTGGAGACATCCTCAGGGGCCACAAGGACGTCATTCGCGACCGTCAAGCCAGAAACTGGTGAGTGGACCTTAGTGCCAGATAGCCGGTGCAGGCTACCCCAGACAACAGAAGAAGGAGTAAAGCTGTTGAAGGTGCTTGTGAAAGCAGCCCAGCTGGCTTTCTTGCTTTCTTTAATAACACGACGACACTGAGCACGTAATCGTTTATAATTGATACAATTCGCCACTGTAGGGTGGCGTTTAAAGGTGCGTAAAGCACGTCGACGAGCACGTAAAGCGTCTCCACATGCTGCAGTCCACCAGGGGACCGGTACGCGACGTGGAGAAGAAGTAGGGTGAGGGATGGAATATTCAGCAGCAGCGAGAATGACGTCCGTGAGGTGTGCGACCTGATGATCGCAGCTTGTGAAGGTTTGATCCTGAAAGGTCGCCCTGGAAGAGAAGAGCCCCCAGTCTGCCCTGGAGATGTTCCAACTAGAGGAGCACAGAGAGTGGGTATGCTGCAGGAGATGGATAACACACGGGAAGTGGTCGCTCGAATATGTATCAGAAAGTGCATACCACTCAAACCGGCGTGCAAGTTGGGGAGTACATATAGAGAGGTCTAAATGGGAATAGGTGTGAGATGTGTCCGAAAGAAAAGTAGGGGCGCCAGTATTGAGACAGACAAGATTGAGCTGGTTGAAAAGGTCTGCTAACAGGGAGCCCCTCGGGCAGGATGCTGGAGAGCCCCAAAGGGGATGGTGGGCATTGAAGTCTCCAGTTAACAAAAATGGTGCAGGTAGCTGAGCAATAAGTTGCATCATGTCTGCCCTGGTAACGGCAGATGACGATGGAGTGTAAACGGTACAAATGGAAAATATAAAAGTGGGGAGAGTAATGCGGATGGCTACTGCCTGCAGGCCGGTGTGCAACGTGATGGGAACGTAGTAAATATCATCCCGGACCAGCAACATAACCCCTCCATGGGCCGGGGTACCTACCACAGGGGGTAGGTCAAAACGCACAGAGGTGTAGTGTGCCAAGGCAATTTGATCACAAGGGCGTAGCTTCGTTTCCTGGAGGGCTACGACAAGTGGACGGTGCAAGCGGAGCAGCAACTTCAAGTCCTCTCGGTTGGAGCGAATGCTGCGAATATTCCAGTGAATAAGTGCCATCGGAAGAAGAAAAGGAAGACGAAAGAAGGGGTCACCTCTAAGGCCGCTGAGGGCCTGGCTTCGAGCGAGCACTGCTGCCGCTGTCAGTAGGTGGACAGTCATCTTCCATGGGGTCTATAGGTTCATCGGCCATCTTGGGAAGATGGCCGGGAGGGGGAGCTTCCTCCACCGGTGAACGGCCAGATGTTCGGCTACCAGCGGTGCGGCCAGGCGAAACGGATGACGGCCTGGGGCTGCAACTGCTGGGTGGCGCAGGAGAAGAAATGCGCCGTGGCGGAGAAGGAGAACTGTGCTTCCTATGAGCCTTCTTGGAAGGACGTTTGCTGGAAGTACCGGTCGAAGGCTGGGAGGTCGAGGTACGCAGGAAGTCTGCACGGGACGGTTCCTTCTTGAAGGCCAGTGCATCTGACTTCTGGGTCTTCATCTTGGCAGAAGCTGATGAAGGTGCTTGGGTCTGAGGGGTGACGGGAGGAAGAGGAGACGTCGACCGGGCGATCTTAGCACTGGCCAAACCGACGACCGTGGTGCTGAAGGTCAGATCGCATGTCTGGGTTGCCACCTCCCTGGTAGTCCGAGGAGAGGCGAGGACAGTACTGTATTTCCCCACTGGGAGCAGCGTGGGCTTCCTACTAGCCAATAGCTTGCGAGCAGCCGAGGTGGACACTTTCTCTTTGACCCGAATTTCTTGGATACATCGTTCGTCTTTGTAGACAGGACAGTCGCGGGAGGATGCGGCATGGTCACCCAGACAGTTCACACAACGAGGAGACGGAGGTGGACAGTCACCCTCATGGGCATCCCTGCCACAAGTGACACATTTAGCCGCATTGGAACAAGACTGTCGAGTGTGATTGAAACGCTGACACTGGTAACAGCGCGTAGGTGTCGGGACATAGGGGCGAACAGAAATAACCTCGTAGCCCGCCTTGATGCGCGATGGCAGCTTAACACTATCGAAGGTCAAGAAAAGTGTCCGGGTCGGTACAAGGTCATTGTTGACCTTTTTCATGACCCTATGGACAGCCGTCACGCCCTGCTCAGCGAGGAAAGATTGAATCTCCTCGTCAGTCAGTCCGTCGAGGGAGCTAGTATAGACCACACCACGAGACGAATTCAAAGTTCGGTGAGCCTCCACCCGCACAGGGAACGTGTACAGGAGTGTGGCCCGAAGCAGTTTTTGTGCCTGAAAGGCGCTCTCAGTTTCTAGTAATAAGGTACCGTTACGCAACCTGGTACAAGATTTGACAGATCCGGCTATGGCATCTACACCCTTCTGGATAACGAAAGGGTTGACAGAGGAAAAATCCTTTCCGTCCTCAGATCGAGAAACGACGAGGAACTGTGGGGCAGGCGGTAGTACTTTTGTCACTGATGGCTGGTCACGTTTCCGTTTTTGGGCAGAAGTCGAGACAGATGGAGTGAAATCCATTGCGGAGGAATCCCCCATGATTGCCAGCGTCTCCGATGGCACGCTCCTTCCTTGTGGGGACCCTCTCAGAGGGCACTCCCGCCTTAGGTGAATGTTTACACCTCAGGTCACACCTCCCGAGAACCAGACGGAGGGACCAATCGGCATGGTCAGAAGGTATCAGCTCAGGCAATCACCCCTCCCCGGGCCTGGCCTTTACCAGGGGGTACGCGCGTGCCTTACATGTCTACCCAGGGCGGGGAATTACGCGTTACCCCGTCACCGGCTACGCGTGCAAACGCATGGGTCGGCCTTCAGGCACGCACAGGGAGGAAGGAAGAAGAGGAAAAGGAGGAGAGAGAGGGAGAGAGAGGCCAGACTGTCTCAAACGCCGAGGCGGAGACCAGAGAAGGCAAGGAGAAGAAGGCAATGAGAAGCAAGGAGAAGAAGGCAATGAGAAGGCAAGGAGAAGAAGGCAATGAGAAGGCAAGGAGAAGAAGGCAATGAGAAGGCAAGGAGAAGTCAAGGGAAAGAGTAAGGAAGACGGTGAGGTGGAGAAGAGCAAAGAAAGGAACCAACAAAAGGAAGGAAGAAACGAGAAGTGAAAATCCAAAAAGACCACAATTATAGGTCGTGGAACCGTCCGTCTCCGGACGCAGGCGCTAACTACCCCCGTGAGGGGGATGGACTCCTTTTAGTCGCCTCGTACGACAGGCAGGAATACCTCGGGCCTATTCTAACCCCCGGACCTGCAGGGGGAGTTTTCCACCTGATATTGCACCCTCAGATTTCATCTTTTCTGCTCTCTGTTCAATGATCTTCACAAACTTCCTTTTAGGGTGAAAATACACTTTGAACATGGATCTACAACTACTTTGCTACAAATCCATGTGATTTCTACAGTTGTGCATTCAGAATGTTTTCCCAACGTTGGCAGACTGCAGCAATCAGTGAAGCAGATTATATTATTTATGACTAAATAAGCCTCCATTTGCTTTGGGAGAGTAGAAGGATTACAGGGACAATATTCTTCATTTAAGGACATGACGATATGGTTTCAGATCACTGTCCATGAATGTGTTTAGCTTGTTCCAGTCCCCAATAACATTGGCAATTTTCCTCTTTAAGAAGCTCAACTATGCTGAGTGATAGCTGTATACCTAAATATATGTATCTCAAGATGATGATTTTAATATGAGCCATGACTACAGAATAAGGGAATTGTGATCTAAATATTACTATTTATCACAGTGCACCTATTTGTAATGTTACCTTACTTTTACAGTGACTTATTTTTTAATGCCACTTCGGTACTTAAAATTTTGTCTTCTTTCTCTTTGATCACATTTCCCTCACCATCTACCACAGTACCCATTTTAAACATTTTTGACCAATCTTTTGTGGTTACAAAGACACTGCTAATTTTCAGTATGAATTATGTACTATGTAATTAATATCCAGTGTCAAGTTCAAGTATAAAATTTTGAACAACTGCTTCACTAAAATACTTTAGCAAGAAAAAGGTGGAACAAAAATACCACATAAGGTAATATTAAAGCGATAACTTTAACATGTAATTAAGCTACTGAAGAAAGCAAAAATCTCACCTGCCAATACCTCCTCTTGGTGCACCTCTTGTGGCTCCTGCAAAAAAAATTAAACAGGTGAATAACTTTACATCAACTGAATTTAACCATAAATCAAACAGCTTGAAATGTGTCAGTGGTATGTCATATCACTGCATATGCTCATCTCAGTGTTAGTAAGTTGGTAAATTATATAATGACAGAGATTATGAATCAGCTTGGTAGTAAAGAATGTTGTGTGGGATGTTGGCATTGTTTCAAGTAGTGCAGTTCGAGAAATAGGTTCACGGCTTGTAGATAATAAACTAATGCTAAATCACAAAAAGAATCAATTTTTACAATTTCTAACCAACAATTCATCAAAACCTGCCATTTTTATTTCACAGAATGGCCATATGATTCGTGAAACGTAATAGTTCAGATTTCTACATGTTCAGATAGGTAGTGAATTGTTGTGGAAAACTCATATACAGGATCTTGTTCAAATATTTAATTCTGGCATTTTTACTTTTTGAATGGTTTATGAAGTAAATGATAGTTCGACACAAAAATAGTCTACTTTGCTTATTTCCATTTCCTTAGGACATATGGTGGTATATTTTGGGGTAATTCTTCAGTTTCACAAAGGATTTTGCGGCTCATAAATGGGCGGTTCAGGCAGTAAGTTGTATAAGCTCGTGTTACGCCTGTTGACCACTGTTAATTAGTCTGAGTAATCTTACATAGGTCTCTCAATATACATTCATTGCTGTGACTTCTGGTTAACAGTATCAGCTTATTCCCAAGAATTAGCAGCTTTCACTCAGTTAACACTAGGCAGAAATCCAGTATGCCTTGGGCACACTTTGCTGACTCTTGTGCAGAAAGGCTTGCAGTATACTGTGGCATCCATTTCCAATAAGTTACCAGAGGAATTCAAACATCTTAGCAGTAATCGATGTGGATTCAAATCAAAATTGAAGAGTTTTCTATTCTGCTGAGGAATTCCTTGAAAAATTAAGCCGATTCCTGAGTTAAATTCTTTATTGCGGTTACATAATCTTATGGCTCCTCTTTTTTGGTTTCTTAAACATTTTATATTATCTGACACTTTCCATGACCTTTAAGATTCGTGCCATATTTTGGTCCCACAGAATAAGGTGTATGAAAAAGAAACCTCTTCCTGGATAAAGGACTGTTTGCAACAGTCATGGCAGCTGGCAAGTAAGTCGATGCAAGGTCTGAAAGTACACCACAAGAATGGCCATTCGATTCTGTTTCATGTACCAGATACCTATTATAATATTACTGAAAGCAAATCCCAAAGGACAAAAGTAACTAAACAGTTACTTCTACATCACACTGCACAATTTTTGATGCACATTCTGAGGTACACTAAGGTAGTTGTATCGAATTACTGATCAACATACGTCAAACATAACAACCACTATGACAAGTAGACCTCTCTAAGTAGTTCACCTGGTTCTTATTTCGCAACCAGGAAAGTATTTTCAGAAGACTTTAGGAAGTTTGTCAGGCCATGAATGTATGGAGGAGAACAAGTCTGCTATCATTCTGGAAAGGTATTGTGATGCGTGTTTGCAATTTCGAGTACCTGTCATTTGTGTTTGTGATATTTGCTCAAAAACGAGGAAATCTCAGTACCCAACTGCAATCAGTATGTATTTTGGACAACAGTAAGTGGTAATTGTCGATTTTAAGGGGTATATATTGTCATGTTTAGTGAGTATCAACAATGGTATAACCTATCGCTTTGGTAAAGGTGTACGTCTCACAATGTCTATAGTACCAATGAATAATGGTCACCACCACAAAGTCATTTTTTTTTGTTGAAATGGTGGCTTTAAACTTTTACACACTTCTCTTTTGGGCATAAAATCTATATCAGATTGATGCAGCATTTCTGCAGGTTGGGGTAACGATAATTACCTTATCATTCTTCAGAGTTCATGATGGTTTTATTTGGTTTTTTTGAGGATTTATTCCATTATGATGATGATACCTGGTTAGGGGAGCACTCAGTGGCATGGTTATCAGCACGCACACCAATTCCCAAATTTTACATGGCCCAGTCATGCCACTTTCACAAATGACGATGGCAACACAAACTCCCAGTCCACGCGTTTATTCCTTGCTCTCTGATTCTTGTTCAGCAATGTGCCTTCCACCTAGAACTGTCAGCACCATGACAACTACCATTACATCAGGAAAATGGAGATGAAGTTGAGCTGTCATTAAGATTCTGTATACTTACCAATAACACATTACTTGACATTAATAATTGAAGAGAGTTTCTTGTTTTAAATTGTTGTTGTTGTTGTTGTTGTTGTTGTTGTTGTTGTTGTTGTCTTCAGTCCTGAGACTGGTTTGATGCAGCTCTCCACGCCACTCTATCCTGTGCAAGCTTTTTCATCTCCCAGTACCTACTGCTACCTACATCCTTCTGAATCTGCTTAGTGTATTGATCTCTTGGTCTCCCTCTACGATTTTTACCCTCCACGCTGCCCTCCAATGCTAAATTTGTGATCCCTTGATGCCTCAAAACATGTCCTACCAACCGATCCCTTCTTCTAGTCAAGTTGTGCCACAAACTTCTCTTCTCCCCAATCCTATTCAATACCTCCTCATTAGTCACGTGATCTACCCACCTTATCTTCAGCATTCTTCTGTAGCACCACATTTCGAAAGCTTCTATTCTCTTCTTGTCCAAACTGGTTATTGTCCATGTTTCACATCCATACATGGCTACACTCCATACAAATACTTTCAGAAACGACTTCCTGACACTTAAATCTATACTCGATAATAACAAATTTCTCTTCTTCAGAAAC